>NC_142931.1:111190061-111225061 GCF_046866305.1 Octopus bimaculoides
TCATTCATAGATGCATCATAAGCAAATAGGTATGCATAAAATTGCATAGCCATGTAACTATGTTTATATTCCTTGCTGGCATGGGTTGCACGGTTTGGTAGGATCCAATGAGTCCAAGAACTGATTGTGTTCCATTGTCAGCTTTGGCCTGGTTTCTATGGCTGGATGCCCTTTCTAATGCCAACCACTTTACAGAATGGAGAGGATGTTTTTTTTTTTGTACCACCTACAATTTTGAGGTCAGCTTGCAGTTTGCAGGACCATGTACCATGAAGGTGGAGGTGGTGGTTGTGGTGGAAGTGGTAGTTGCAGGGTGTGGTGGTGGTGGTTGTGGTGGAAGTGGTAGTTGCAGGGTGTGGTGGTGGTGGGGTGTGATGGTGGCAGGTTGTGGTGCTGGTGTTGGTGGTGGTGATGGTGTTAGTGGTTTTGGTTTGGTTGTGCTAGTTCAGCTTCATGCTAGGAGACGAGGGGATTACTATGTCAGTAATCTTTTCTATTAATTTTTATTAATGAAATTTAATAACTATACTCTGCAGTACACTAAACAACACACATCGAGTCCTAATTAAATACTGGTTCACTTGATCCCGAGTCAGTTTACCAAATAGCTTACACACACACTCAAACACACACATAGGATAAGAGATAGAGTGACTCATTCACAACCATCCCCCACAAACATACACCCAATCAAAACACTTAATCATCACTTCAAACCACTATCAACATCTCTCCCCACCATCACTGTATGCTCACCTCCATTTACTCCCATATGTCCTCAGTCCTTTACCATGTCACATTTCCAATTTTCAAATCACTGTCCACATTTTACTGCTTCTGACTCACACACTGGTCAATCAGTATTTACAGGTAAGAGTATGAGGTGATTTTTTTTTCTTTTTAATAATGCCCTTAAAGCTAAACCTAACACTCACCCTAAACCTTAATCCCTAAACCCTTTTATTAATGAAATATTTCTATACTGTGTGGTTTTAGTAGTGAGCATTGTAGTAATTGTGGTCCCTTTATTTTTGATACAAATATATTGACATTGTATTTATGTGTAAAGGGTGACGACAGGTTACAGACATTGTGGCATTAGGTAACACCTATGTGATCTTTAGCCCACTTCAACTGTTTCATTTAGTGCAATAATCATCATTGCTTCATAATGTATGTGTGTGTGTGTATATTACATTATATTATACATTATGTAATCTTTACAAATATTTCTTATCTTATTATATCTATTATTTTACCTTATTATTGCCTCTGCCTTAGCGAAGGTGGAGATATTGTTTTCAGTCGTGTTTGTTTCTTTGTTTGTCCATGGACAAGATATCTCAACAACCACTGGATGGATTCGAATGAAACTTTCAGAGATGTTTGCCCTTGTGATTGGCATGAACTGATTATATTTTGGGATCGATCCGGTGCCAGACAAGGATTCTGGATTATTTTTCCTTTTTTTATTTTTCTAAATTTTTGAGAGCAGTTGGGTTCATTTTTAGTATTCTCACTTACGTATCCAAGGTATATGCTTCTGTGTATAAGAGTAGACAGGAGAGGTTGGAAGGTAAGTAGGGAGGAGAGCAAGCGGCATTGGGCAATTAAAGTAGGTTATTAAGGATGAAAATAAAAGAAACTTTAAGAAAGTTCATGCTATATGAGTGTGTGTGTATGTGTGTGTGTGTGTGTGTGTTTGCGTGCATGCATGTGTGTGTTCGTGCGGGAAGGCCACTAAAAGATAGAAAAATTGATGGCGGCCAACAGACAAATGACATAGACAGATCTTCAGGTATCACTCAACAAACTACTTTGCTTTACTCCAGAAATATCTAGAAAATATAGGTGCAGTGGTGGCTGTGTGATAAGAAGCTTGCTTCACAACTACATGGTACCGAGTTCAGTCCCACTTCGTGGTACTTTGCCCAAGTGTCTTCTACTATAGCTTCGGGCCGACCAAAACCTTGTGATTGGATTTGATAGACAGAAACTGAAAGGAGTCCGTCGTATATATATATATATATATATATATATATATATATATATATATATATATATATATATATATATATATATATATATATATATATATATATATATATATATATGTATATATATATATATATATATATATTTATATTTATATATATGTATGTATGTATTAAGTATGTATGTGTATATATGGGGCGGGGTTAGTGTGTGTTTGTTTGTCTGTGTCTGTATTTGTCCTCCAACCACCACTTGATAACCGGGGCTGGTGTGTCCCTATATTGTAGCGGTTCGGCAAAAGAAAGGGATAGAATAAATACTAGACTTTAAAAAAAAAGTCCTAGTGTCGATTGTTCGATTAAGACCCTTTAAGGCGTTGCTCCAGCATGGCCGCAGTCCCATGACTGAAACATGTGAAAGAATAAAATAATAAAGAGTTTAATAACAACAGACCTACGTTTTAATAAAAATACCTACAAATATTCTTGAAATACGCATAATTATATGTTTAAGAATCAATATTTCATGTCCATCATTTTTATTGTTATTCAATGTCAGATTCTCTTTAGAGTCACACAATTGCTTACAATGAAATATTCTGTGTGAATATATCGAGAGTGAAGTATCGTTTCTGGTTGGAACCTCCAGGTTTCCTGTCCTGAAATTGCCTGGCTAAGAGTTCATACGGGTGCAGGAACAATACCGGACACCTTGTAACTATGTTATGGTACCAACCAGCATGTTACAGAGGGTGTTTAAGAACTCAAAGGTGCATAAAACGGCAGACCCACACAGTTGTACCCCCGACTTTGCTTCCTGATAACTTCCAAAGGAATTCGTATGTTTTTAATGAAATTTTCTAGAAATACCTCTCAGATGGTGTAGATTACGATTATATCGGAATTTAATGTGAAAAAAAGCGCCCCAAAAGACCTAGACGTACACACACATATATACTGACACACATAAAATGGAACTCGACATTTTGAATAAAGTTGTGATGTGTGTCAATATATATATGTGTGCGCAACTCTACTTTTTTTACATTAAATTTCGATATTGTCGTAATGTACGCTACCTGAGAGATATTTGTAGAATAATATCCTTAAACGGTATCCATTATTTTTCTAAAAGTTATTGAGGAAACAATTTTGTGGAGGGTACACCTGTGAGGGTCTGCTCAAAATATCCCCACAAACACCAAAAACAAGGTGAAGATGACGCTGACTTCACTCTAGTCTTCAGGTGTCCGGGTGCGTCCCCCGGCGCACACATTCCCTAGCCTCTAATCACCGTGAAAGGTTGAAAGAGACTGAAAAATATTTTAAACGAAAGCTTAGGAGAATATTTTGGTGGTATTATGACGTCATAATGACAATACGAAAATATTTAGAAATGTCTGGAATAAACAAGAAATTCTTGAATGAATTTCATACGTAGACGCTACACACGTACGCATACAGTAGCACACAAATTTATAAAGTAAATATATACATATATAATGTATGCAATTACATTAATGTGTGTGTGTATATATGTGTCCTGCCTACCTATCTGTCTGTCAATATATAAAGATATAAAGGCGGCGAGCTGACAGAATCGTTAGCACACAGGACGTAATGCTTAGCGGTTTTTCGTCTGCCGTTACGTTCTGAGTTCAAATTCCACCGAGGTCGACTTTGCCTTTCATCCTTTCGGGGTCGATAAATTAAGTACCAGTTACGCACTGGGGTCGATCTATTCGACTTAATCCTTTTGTCTGTCCTTGTTTGTCCCCTCTATGTTTAGCCCCTTGTGGGCAATAAAGAAATAAGAATCGTTAGCATGCCGGATGAAATTCTTAGCGGTATTTGTTCTGCCGTTACGTTAGTTCAAATTCCGCCGAGGTCGACTTTGCCTTTCATCCTTTCGGGGTCGATATAATCGACTTAATCCTTTGTCTGTCCTTGTTTGTACCCTCTATGTCTAGCCCCTTGTGGGCAATAGAGAAATAAGAATCGTTAGCACGCCGAGCAAAATGCTTAGTGGGATTTCTTCCGTCTTCATGTTTTGAGTTCAAATTCTGCCGGGGTCGACTTTGCTTTTCCTCATTTCGGGGTTGATAAATAAGTAGAAGTTGACCACCGAAATCTGTGTAATGGACTTACCTCCTCCTACGAAATAGCTGGCCTTGTGCCAAAATTTGAAATCAATATATGCAGACATAAAGGCAACGAGGTAGAAGGAAGCTTAGCGTGCCGGGCAAATGCCTAACAGAATTTTCTTTCATTTTTACGTTTTGAGTTCAAATGCCGCCGGGGTTGAGTTTGTCTTTCATCCTTTCACAATCAATAAAAGAAATAGTAGTTGAACAATGGTTTCGGTGTAATCGACTTAGCTCCTCCCCTGAAACTGCTGGCCTTGTGCCAAAATGTGAAATTAATGTATACAGGTATATGTATTTATGATTGAGAATTATTTCTGTATGTATCTCTTGACTTATCTTCTTCACCCACTTAATTCATGGAAGAGTCATGCGGGCAGAGTCTTCGAGCCCGTCTTACATCGGGTCCCGCCAGAAGCAATTGTCTCCAAATGATTCTGCTGGAACTCCAAATGCATTAACCAAGCTCATGGATGTTATCCAAGCAAATTGCTCATGGTCTACCCATGGAATTCCTGCCAATTGTTGTTGACCTTAAAACCTGTCCATCGATTCTTTCCTGAGGCATTCTTACCACATTTCCGTAGTATCGGAACTGTGATCTCCCAGTTCGGAGAAGTAGACGCTCTACCCAGAACACCTCTCTGATGTCCAGGTTACGCACTCAATAGAGTAAAGTATCTCTAAGGATTATTCGGAGGAATCCGATTTCGGCAGTTTGTATTAACCATTGTATTCTTTCGATTATTACCCAAGAGGATCACAACTGCTCCCACTTACTCTACTTCTTCCATAAACATGAAACCACGAAAATGCAGATCTTTCATTTCAGTCAATGTGCATTATACTAAGCACCACAAAGGTTATAAGAGGTTTTCACTTATTTGTAATAATGAAAGATCATAACAGTATTTGATTACGCAGCACTACAACAAGGGGTGTGGTCAGATGTTGGTTTGCAGAGAACTGCGGCTGCTGATGTCCATATTATATTTGTTATGGCTGTAGCGGTAGTTCATTGTTGCTGATATGCTGATTACAACAACAGAGAAAAAGAAAAAAAAAACCCTCAGACTGTTTGATCCACCATGTAAGAAAGCATAAAGAGATTATCTTGAATTATAAGAAAAATTTCGCGCGCCTTTTATCGCAAGGTTATCTTATAATATAAGAAAGAGCTGTGCGCTCAAAAGCTGCGCTCTCTGGTGTCTCATACAAGACATACCTTGTTGCGAGAAGAAGTCTTGAGCTGTTCTGTTTTTATGAGAGGGCAAGAGATTGTGAAAGTTTTTGAAGATCCCACCGGAGCGCAAAGTACCTTGTAACTCGTTGCGGCGAAGGTAAAGAATACGCACACCACCCATTTTCGGCGTTTAGGGTTAGGGTCAGGCTTAGGTTTAGGGTTAGAGATACGGCGAAAACGGATGGTGTGTGTATTCTTTGCCTCCGCCGTCATTGCGTCTAGATGTTTGTTAGGTGTTTGTCGTGCACCATCTCTTGCAACTTAGGATGGAGGGTATGTTTTCTTTATTTTCAATATGCACTACTTGGTGCTCCATGGTCGGTGGCTGTAGAGAGGAAAGTTACTTGTTTCCTCCATGCCTCACATGAAGGTAAAACGAACATGCATCTAGTCGCACACACACACCATTTATTGTCTACAGGGTTGGGAGGAAAGTAAGCAGGCATTAAAAATTGGTAATAAAATCCATATTCCTTTTCCAAAATTATTGAAACAAATGATACATGTTCTTTATTACATGGGAAAATAAAAGTAAATCTTCACATTTCAACGTAAGAACCGGTGGCGTCGACCAGTTTTCTCAAACGGCCAGGGATGGAATGAACAACCTTCTGAAGGAAGTCATCTGAGATATCATTGAGAACCTCCTGAATCCGTGTCTCCAAGTCCTCCGGTGTGTGAGGTTTTGTCTTGTACACCTGTTTTGTGTAACCCCAGAAGTAAAAGTCACATGGAGTGAGATCCGGACTTCTTGGAGTTCTGGACTTCTGCGGTCACAGTCTTCAGGTTTTAGCTCCTGCACGTAATGGGCTTTCCACGGATGAAAATTCAGTTCTTTATGCAACACCATACATATTGTGTGTCTTGTTAGTCCATTTTCACAAGCTGCTTGACGTGTTAATTTTTGCGGGCTGCGATTAAACATTTCCTGTACTGTTGCCATGTTCTCCACTGATCACAGAACCCGTCAAATTTGGTCGTCAGATTTGCATGACAAATTTTTATCGTCTTCGGACGTAGTGTTTCATACTTACCTTTGCATGCCCGCCATGAACCAAAAAAATGGAATTCTGCACTTCTGCACTGAACAGTCAAGCGACCGGCCATCTGGAAAATAAGGAATAAAACAATAAGACAATACGAAAATAGGAAATCCCCATTAGTGTTGTCTATTTAAAAAATGTTTTCGTCATGACTTCAGTGATACCAAAAATTCTATAAGCAATTTGCACCATAAATCTCATCGGAGGTCCACAATTGAGCATTACTCTCCTCGCATTTGGAACAGAGCTGTTGCTGCACACATACTCATACTAGACCGTACTTAGTAAAAAGGACACAAGCCCGATTGTCTATCACCATAAGCGAGCTACGTCTTCTCTCTGCACTCCAAATCATGCCGTCTTCACTCAACCATTAGACTCAATCGTCTCTCTTTTCTCATGATGCTTGTTGTACCCAATCTCTTAGGCTCCATATGATTCACTACACTCTGCCGTTTCTCTTCAGAATCTCTTGTGGATTCGCTTGATTTGCCCAATTGGAGGTCCATAGGGTGGCTGCTAAGTCCGCTAGAAATAGCAGCAAATCTCGCTCACTACATGAATGAACACAAAAAACATGAGCTGTGATATCTCTGGTGCCAAACTGTATCAATCTCTTTCTTCCCCTTGGATAACATTGTTGGCATGAAGAGTGGATATTGGTATGCATGGGTGACCGCTGGTCTTCCATAAACAACCTTTGCCTGGACTTATGTCTCGGAGGGTAACTATCTATTCGTCTTGGAAAGGGCATAACAAAAATAGATATTGGTTGAATTTACGATCTAAGCGGTGAGTGTTCATCTCACTGAGACAGACTGTGTTTTGGTTTTCATTTTACCCTAGTGAATACCGAGATACGTGCCTTAATGTATAAGGGTTGATACGAGTGGAAGTAAAGAAGAAACATCGCACAGCTTAAGGGACCAAACGTTTATGGACAGAAGTAACTTCACGAAAGACCACAAACTAATTTGCGTGCGGGTGTATGTGAGGGAGAGTGAGAGTGAGAAAGAGAGAGGGAGAGAGAGAGAGGGAGATGTTGCACATAAACAACGTTGTTACTTCCAAACACATTGTACGATTATAACCAAAGTCGTATTGTCAAATTGTGTTTGCAGCTATAGTGATTATAAGAAAATTATCGTACAATTAATGAAGCAACTACTTCACTTTATTAGAGACAAGCTTTAAAGCCGCATTCCGTAGTGGGGACATTTAAGTTAGCTCCTGCGCGGGTTAATAGGCCTGTGACCCAAATCTAAAAGGATCTAAATAGTATGACTATAATACGTCTATAATGACTATATGTTCTGGTGGTGTTTGATCAGAGGTAAAAGGTGGATGAGAATTAATTTTGTAAAGCATTCATTCTATCATTCCAGTCCCCAGTTGAATTCGAACTGTTGGCCAATTTGTCCCAAAGTTCTTATCTCGACGTAAAATTAACGAAGCGAATGTCATTTATCTTCCCCTTGATCCCTGACGTCATCTGATCAACGCCAAACAAGATGGCGTAAATCAGCCAAGTTTTTTACCTGCTAGAAGTCGCAACCCATATGCTTTTAAATCACAGCCCAACACTGGATGTTCAAGAACCAAATGAAGGGCAAATTTTCAATATCGGGAACATTCTGATTCCAAAACGGTATAATATGTGTAAGTAGAGCAAATGTAGACTGAGATACAGGAGTCGCAGGTAGACAGAATTTCGCTTGGCAGAATCGTTAGCACGCTGGACGAAACACTTAGCGGTATGTCGCCCATCGCTACGTTCTGAGTTCAAAATCCGCCGAGGTCAACTTTGGATGTAACCGATTACTCTCCTTCCCACAAATTTCAGGCCTTGTGCCTATAGTAGAAAGGATTATAACTGAAGTATCAAGAAAATATTATCAAGCATTTTAATAGCAGCAAACTTGTGTTTTATTTAAACAGTTACCGAGTTTATAACCCTACACTTGACACCTGCCTGTGAACTATATGTTGAGTAACTTTTATTTCATGTTGATAAGGCGGTGAGTGGCAGACTGGTTAGCACGCTGGTGGCATTTCGTCCATCTTTGCAATCTGAGTTCAACTTCTGCCGAGGTCGATGGTTATCTTGATCCTTTTGATGTTGATAAAATAGGTGCCAGTGATGCATTGGGGTCAATAGGATCGACTAGTCACTCCACCAAATTTCAAGCCTTGTTCCTAGAGAAGAAAGAAATATATGTACGATTTTCATTTATCGATCCTTACTATCAGATTCATTTACAGTAACACGATTGTTTACAATGAAATATTCTGTGTGAATATATCGAGAGTGAAGTATCGTTTCTGGTTGGAACCTCCAGGTTTCCTGCCCTGAAATTGCCTGGCTAAGAGTTCATACGGGTGCAGGAACAATACCGGACACCTTGTAACTATGTTATGGTACCAACCAGCATGTTACAGAGGGTGTTTAAGAACTCAAAGGTGCATAAAACGGCAGATCCACACAATTGTGCCCCCGACCTTTGTTTCCTAATAACTTCCATTGGTATATTTTTAATGAAATTTTCTAGAAATACCTCTCAGATAGTGTAGATTACGATTATGTCGGAATTTAATGTGAAAAAAAAGCCCCCAAAAGACGTGGACGTACAAAAATATATACTGACACACATAAAAGGGAAAATAAAATTTAGAAAACAAATTGTGATGCGTGTTAATATATATATATGTGCGCAAACTCTATTTTTTTACATTAAATTCCGATATAGTCGTAATGCACGCTATCTGAGGGATATTTGTAGAATATTTCCCCAAAAGGTATCCAATTTTTACAGAAAGTTACGAAGAAACAATTGTGTGGAGGGCACACCTGTGAGGGTCTGCTCAAAATATCCCCACAAACACCAAAAACAAGGTGAAGATGACTCTAACTTCACTCTAGTCTTCAGGTGTCCGGGTACGTCCCCCGACGCACACATTCCCTAGCCTCTAATCACCGTGAAAGGTTGAAAGAGACTGAAAGCTAGTTGAAACGAAGGCCTTGGAGAAAACTTTTCCGATATTGTGACGTCATAACGACAATATGAAGAAATACAGAAATGTCTGGAATAGACGAGAAATTCTTGAATGAATTTCGTACGAAACGCTACACGCGCAGGCATACAATAGCACATTCGAATTTACAAAACAAATATTTACATATATAATGTATGCATTTACATCAATATGTTTGTGTGTATCGCATATGTGTGTGTTTGTGTGTGTTCACATATGTGCGTGTGTGTGTGTGTGCCTGTGTGTGTTTTTTTTTGTGTGTGTGCATCCCTATCTTTCTACCAATATAAACAGATACAAGGGCGGGAGTCGCACGAATGTTGGGCATGAAAGGCACCTCGTGAATGCGATATGGTTTAAAAACCCAGGTCAGTGGTAAGGCGGGGTTCGAAGGGCCCGTTATAATCCCGCCTCCACTCCATCTGTTACGTCTTATTGTGTGCTATCATCATCCGTATTATATACATTTCTTAGAATTTTAAAAAAGGACCCTAATCGCATTTCTTGTAAAATCATTCGATTTCATTGTGTTGTCCCTTCTATGTATGTTGTTATGCATAATAAAAAATTCAGAATCGGTAGCACGCCGGGCGAAATGCTTAGTGGTATTTCGTCTGCCGATGCGTTCTTAGTTCAAATTCCGCCGAGGTCGACTTTGCCTTTCATCTTTTCGGGGTCGATTAAATAAGTACCAGGTACGCAATGGGGTCGATGTAATCGATTTAATCCCTTTGTCTGTCCTTGTTCAGCCCCTCTGTTTAGCCCTTTGTGGGCAATAAAGAAATAAGAATCATTAGCGCGCCCATTCAAATAATGTTATTATGTTAATAGGGAATTGTATTCCCTTCTGATTTTCGAAGAATTGCTAGGATCGCGCCTGCACACACACACACACACATTTACTGTCTATATGTATATAGTGACTCCCTTGATTTTGCTAATTTTTGACAACCATTATTGCTCATACTACGAGCTGTTCGAGATCACTATCCATACCAAATGTACTTTGTAGGGTTGGCAGCCTAATTGCCGCCGAACAATTTGTTCTTTTTCTAACGTACCAGTAGCGCCCCCAATCGGACTGTTTAAACGTAGTTCAAATGAACAGAAAACAAAGGACAGAAACAGGTGAGGCAACGACAGGCGTGTGTATTAGTTAGACGTTCGGGAAAAATGGAAAAGTCTTTGACGTTTCGAGTCAATCATTTTCGACAAAAAGAGATGAGGAGATAAAGATGGAGAGATCAAGAAAGCAACGTAGATATACACGCACGCATGCACACACATACGAACACACGCACACACACACACACACACACACACACACACACACACACAATCAAACGAACACGCGAAGAAACCTATGTACACATGCTTGTATGTGTTTATGAAAGCATGTATGAGTGTGAAATCAACTTGAAAATTATTTATTTATGAATTTTTAATGTATACACCCACAGTTTACAAGTCTCCATCATTACTTTATACATACATATGCACATACATCAGACAGTATGCTATTTTTTCTGTGAGATTCGTTAAAGCAAATACTTAAGACAGCTAGGACCACATCGCAATGACTTTCCTTTCTGCTCAAGCCCAGATTCTCCACTCTCCAACAATTATCGTTATTCAACAACGGCAGTTTCCAAAATATTTTTACCCGACAGACTGATTTCGTGCAAGATAATTTTTCCACACACCGTGGGATCATATGCATAAGAAAACGCAATCATGTGAATAACATAATTTATTTATTACCTGTATATGATGTCATTTGTGTAGGCACGTGGCTTAGTGGTTAGGATGTCAGCACCATGATCGTAAGATTGTGGTTTCGATACCTGGACCGGGCGATGTGTTGTGTTCTTGAGCAAAACACTTCATTTCACGTTGCTCCAGTCCACTCCGCTGGCAAAAATGAATAACGCTGCGATGGTCTGGCATCCCGGCCATCTGGGGAACACTTACGCCATTGAAACCGGGCCCATAAGCTGTCTAGGCTTTAAAAGGGCGCATTTATTATTTATTTTATATGATGTCATTTACATCTATAAAAAACACTCTGCAGACTACCATATTCTTTTACTTGTTTCAGTGATGCGACTGTAGCCATGCTGGAGCATCAGCTTCTGTGGAATAAATCGACCCGAGGATTTATTTCTTAATCCTGGTACTTATTCTATCGGTCTCTTTACCTAGAGTAGAGGAAACATACACACACCAACAACTGTTGTCATGCACATATAAGAGGGGATTCATTCATTTTCCATCTACCAAATCAATTTACAGGGCTCTGGTTGGCTCGAGACAAAAGTAGATGACACTTGCCGAAGGTACCACGCTGTGGGAATGATTCTGGAAACATGTGATTGGGACGTAGGCTTCTTACCACTCGGCCATGCCTGTGTCAATAAATTAGAAATAAAATTTAAAAGTTTATTCTTTCTGTACGACCTTGCATCACATGATGCGCGACACGGTGGTTGGAGACCCAAGCACTACAAAGCTCATCGGAGATCCGCAATGGAGTATTACTCTCCTCACATTTGGAACAGAGCTGTTGCTGCGCACATAGTCATACTAAACCGTATCTTGTAAAAAGTCAGACGCCTGATTGTCTTTCGCCGTTATCAATCTACGTCTTCTCTCTACACCCCAGAATTGGCTGAATTCATGTCATCTTCACTCAACCATAAGTCCCAGTCGTCTCTTTTTTTCTCGTGGTTATTGTTGTACTCAGTCTCTATGGCCCTGCATAGTTCATTACACGCAGCCGTTTCTCTTCATAATCTCGTGAGTTCCTCTTGATATATACAATTTGTCCAACTGGAGGTCCGCTAGAAATAATAGCCAAATTTCGCTCATTACATAAATGAATTAACACAAAAGACATGGAAATATATCGAAGAAATTTTTTAAAATATTTAACTTAGAAAAGGAATGAGAGAGAAGAGATTGGTTGAATTTACGATCAAAGGGGTGGGTCTTTATCTTGCTGAGACAGACGGTGGTGTTGTGTTTTTTTTTATTTTAGCAGAGTGAATACTTTAAGTACCTGAGGTACATGCCGCAGTGTTTAAGGTGTAGCAGACGGATTAACAAAATAAAAGAAAGCAAATTATTCTCTCTCCCTTTGATTTATGGTTGTTGTTTGGACGTAGCAGAGAACACTTAGCTATAAAGACCAGATTGTAACCATTGTTCTTATTGGTTATTTTTTAGGTGCAAATTGTCCCCTAAACAATTGCGCCTATTTACACGGTCAAGTAATCAGATGCGCTAAAATGGATCACGTGTTCTCTTGGCGGAAAAACTTTCACCAACTTCTGGAAGCACACTTTTCCCTATAAGAGGGACAATTTTCGACTGCTCTAGGTCTTTGAACACACACGCATCTCGTCTCCAACAACGATGTCCTGACACCAGCCAGTCTCTGCTCTCATCATCTCCACCAGGCGCCTGTCCACATCATTGCTGTATGAAGACCAACAAACCAAACTCCCGCCTCACCACACCATCAACAGTCCAGCCTAACCACGACGAAGTTCTCACACATCCTTGTGGTAACATATTGTGTTATGTTAATTTATGTATGGCAATCATTGTATTTTATGACGGAGAATAAATCGTCGCTAACCAGTTCATTTCCATCTCATGTATTTTTTCCTAATTAAACATCTTCGTTATAAAGGGTTGATACGAGTGGAGGTAAAGAAGAAGCATCGGACAATTTAAATGAGTTAACGTCTGTGGAAATAAATAACTTGAAGAAAGCCTACAGTTTGCGTGCGTGTGTGGAGAGACAGTGAGAGATTGAGAGAGAAAGAAAGAGAGAGCGAGAGAGAGAGAGAGAGATAGAGAGAGAGAATGCTGCTCATAAAGAACATTCTTAGTCCAAACCACTGTGTACAGTTACAATCAAAGTTGTATTGTCAAATTGTGTTCGCAATTACAATGATAGATGAAAATTAGTGAACAATTAATAAAGCAACTATTTTACTTGATACTAGCTTAAAAGCCGCACTCTGTGCGGACTTTTGAGCTGGCTTCCGTGGAGTACTAATTGGGCCTGCGTCTCAAAACTGAAGGAAGCCAAATAACATGACTATAATACGTCTATAATGACTATGTGGTCCAGTGGTTTTTTTTTTGGTTTTTTTTTTATCAGAGGTTAAGGACGGATGAGTATTTTATTGTTCCAATGTCAAGTTGAATTCCAACTGTTGGTCAATTTGTCCCAAAGTTCTTATCTCGACGTTATAATTAAAGAAGCGAATGTCATTTGTCTCCTCTTTGATCTCTGACGTCACCTGACAAACGCCAACCAAAATGGCGTGAATCAGCAAAGCTTTACCTGCTAGAAGTAGCAACCCAAGTGCTTTTAAATCTGATCCCAATACTGAATGTCCAAGAACCAAATAAATGAAGGAGAGATTTCTCAATCCCAGGATCATTCTGATTCCAAAACGGTATAATATGTCTATGTAGGGCAAACGTAGACTGAGATACAGGCGTCGCAGACAGACAGAATTTCGCGTTTATTATAACAGAAATATCAAGAAAATATCATCAAACATTTTCAGGGCAGTAAACTTGTCTTATTTCAACGCTTACCGTGTTTATAACCCTGCTATTTACATGTACCTGTGGACTATACGTTGAGTATATTTTATTTCGTGCTGATAAGGCAGTGAGCGACAGAATGGTTAGCATGCCGGTGGCATTTGGTCTACTTTTGCAGTTTGAGTTCAAATTCTGCCTAGGTCGATGGTTCCCTCGATCCATTTGTTGTTGATAAAATAAGCGCCAGTCAATATTTCAAGCTTTGTTCCTAGAGAAGAAAGGAATATTTAATGTATTATTTTTATTTACCGATCCTTACTATCAGATTCATTTACAGTAACACGACTGTTTTCAATGAAATATTCTTTGTGAATACATCGTGGGTGAAGTATCGTTTCTGGTTGGAACCTCCAGGTTTCCTGTCCTGAAATTGCCTGGCTAAGAGTTCATACGGGTGCAGGAACAATACCGGACACCTTGTAACTATGTTATGGTACCAACCAGCATGTTACAGAGGGTGTTTAAGAACTCAAAGGTGCATAAAACGGC
The DNA here is from genome assembly GCF_046866305.1 of Octopus bimaculoides. Lineage (NCBI taxonomy): Eukaryota > Metazoa > Mollusca > Cephalopoda > Octopoda > Octopodidae > Octopus > Octopus bimaculoides. The sequence continues at coordinate 111,204,634 of NC_142931.1, forward strand.
AGACCCACACAGTTGTACCCCCGACTTTGTTTCCTAGTAACTTCCAAACGAATTCGTATATTTTTAATGAAATTTTCTAGAAATACCTCTCAGATGGTGTAGATTACGATTATGTCGGAATTTAATGTGAAAAAAGTCCCCCAAAAGACGTAGACCTACACACATATATATACTGACACACATAAAATGGAACTCGAAATTTTGAATAAAGTTGTGACGTGTGTCTATATATATCTGTGTGCGCAACCTCTACTTTTTTTTACATTATATTCCGATATAGTCGCAATGCACGCTATCTGAGAGGTATTTGTAGAATATTTCCCTAAAAGGTATCCAAGTTTACAGAAAGTTACGAGGAAACAATTGTGTGGAGGGCACACCTGTGAGGGTCTGCTCAAAATATCCCCACAAACACCAAAAACAAGGTGAAGATGACTCTGACTTCACTCTAGTCTTCAGGTGTCCGGGTACGTCCCCCGACGCACACATTCCCTAGCCTCTAATCACCTTGAAAGGTTGAAAGAGACTGAAAACTAGTTGAAACGAAGGCTTTGGAGAAAACTTTTCCGATATTGTGACGTCATAATGACAATATGAAGACATACAGAAATGTCTGGAATAGACGAGAAATTCTTGAATGAATTTCGTACGTAAATTCTACACGCGCACGCACACAACAGCACACACAAATTCATACAACAAATATTTACATATATAATGTATGCATTTACATCAATGTATGTGTTCTGTGTGTCTCTGTGTGTTTCTGTGTGTTCGAAATTGGCAAACTCAGAAATTAAGAAGGGCGTGCTATTGGAGAGAGAGAAAGAGGGGAGAGATTAGTAGAACTGTTTGGAAAAAAAAAAGAGTTGAAGTGTGACCACTTCAGTTTAGATACGACGAGTTGCCATCTGTTGTAATTTTCGACGATCTTATGCAATATTTGTTGTAATTGTCTGTTAATGAAGAAGAGACATGACTGTAAAGTGAACTGTAATTTAAAAGGACAGTAAAATGAAACTGCTTGCTTCGGGGGGCGAGTCAGCCATTTCATCCTAATTTTTTATCATAGTCAAAGTCCATTCGATATGTGTTTTATATGTAGCCCCAATGTCTTGTTTTGTCTGTTCTTGTGGTGTCTCCCCTTTATAAAGGCCATGTGATCTAAATAAAGGAAATCGAGCTGGCAGAAAAGGTAGCTCGCAGGGCAAAATGCTTAGCGGTATTTCGTCTGTCTTTATGTTCTGAGTTCAAATTCTGCCGAGGTCGACTTTGCCTTTCATCCTTTCGGGGTCGATAAATTAAGTACCAGTTGCGTACTGGAGTCGATCTAATCGACTGGCTCCCTCCCCAAATATCTTGTGCGTTGTGCCTAGAGTAGAAAAGAATCTATAGCGCGTCGGTCGAAATGCTTAGCAATATTTCGTCTGCCGCTACGTTCTGATTTCAAATTCCGCTGAGATCGACTTTGCCGTACATTCTCTCCGGGTCGGTAAATTAAGTACCAGCTGGGTATTAGGGTCGATGCTATCGACTATTTCCCTCCCCACAAAATCCAAGTGAGCTGGAGGAACCGTTAGCATGCTGGGTATTTCGTCCATCTTCATGTTTTGAGTTCAAATTCCACCGAGGTGGACTTTGCCTTTCAGCCTTTCCGGGTTGATAAATGAGTTCCAGTCGAACACAGGAATCTTTGTAATGGCCTTACCCCTCCCCCAAAGTTGCTGGCCTTGTGCCAAAGTTTTAAATCAATATATACAGATCTAGGTGCAGCGAGCTGGCAGGATGTTTAGCATGCCGGACAAAATGCCTAACAGAATTTTCTTTCGTCTTGTCTTTCTGAATTGAATTCTTTCGTCTTCACTTTCTGCCTTTCATCCTTTCATCCTTTCAGGGTCCATAAAATAGATACCAATAGAACACTTTGGTCGATGTAATCAAGGTTCAAACTGCCCTGAAATTGCTGGCCTTGTGCCAAAATTTGAAACCAATATATACAGGTATATGTGTTTGCGTGTGTAAATATGTGTGTATCTAAATCTCGAGTCAACTTCACCCACTTTTTACTCTTGGAAGGGTCATGGGGGCAGAGTTCTCGAGCCCGTCTTATATCGGGTTCCTTCAAAAGCAACCGTCTCCAATGATCCTGGTGGAACCCCAAACGCTATCAACCAAGCTCATGGATGTTATCCAAACAAATTGCTCATGGTCTATCCCTGGGATTTCTGCCGGTTGTTTTTGACCATAAGACCTGTTCATCGATTCTTTCCTGATTCTTACCACATTTCCATAGTTTTGGAGCTGTGATCTCCCGATTCGGAGAAGTAGAGTCTCTACCTGGAACACCTCTCTGATGTCCAGGCTACGCACTCAATAGATTGACGTATCTCTAAATATTCTTCAGAAGAACTCCATTTCGGTTGTTAGTTTTCACCATCGTATTCTTTCGATTATTGCCCAAGAGGATCACAACTGTTCTCTCTTATTCTACTTCTTCCAAATACCTGAAGCTACTAAAATGGAGATTTTCGTTGCCTTCAGAGAGAGGGGGGGGGAGTGAGAGAGAGGTTGCGCATAATCAACGTTCTTAGTCCCAAACACATTGTACAATTATAACCAAAGTCGTATTGTTAAATTGTGTTGGTAGTGATATATGAAAATTATATATAATTATCGAACAATTAATGAAGCAACTAGTTAACTTTATTAGAGACCAGCTTAAAACCCGCACTCTGTGCGGACTTTCAGCTAGCAGCGCAAAATTGAAACGACCTAAATAGCATGATTTTAACACGTCTATAATGACTATATGCCGCCGTGGTATTTGATCAAGAGTGAAGGGTGGATGAGCATTTATTCTTTGATGCAATCGTTGTATTATTCCCGTCCCAAGTCGAATTCAATTTGCTCCTAAGTTCTTATCTTGATGTAAAATTGAAGAAGCGTATGTTATTTATCTCCCCTTTGATCCCTGACGTCAACTGATAAACGCTAAACAAGATGGCGTGAATCAGCCAAGTTTTACCTGTTAGAAGTAGCCACCCAAATGATTTTAAATCAGATCCCGACACTGGATGTTCAAGAACCAAATGGAGGATAAATTTTCATTCCCAGGATCATTCCAACAAAATGTAAAATATGTCTATGTAGGGCAAATGTAAACTGAGATACAGGCGTTGCAGACAGACAGAATGTCGCGTTTCTTATAACAGAAATATCAAGAAAATATCATCAAACATTTTCAGAGCAGTAAACTTGTGTCTTATTTCAACGCTTACCGTGTTTATAACCCTGCTATTTACATGTACCTATGGTCTATGCGTAGAGTAACTTTTATTTCGTGTTGATAAGGCAGTGAGCGGCAGAATGGTTAGCATGCCGGAAGCATTTGGTCTACCTTAGCAGTCTGAGTTCAAATTCTGCCTAGGTCGATGTTTCCCTCAATCCATTTGTTGTTGATAAAAATAAGTGCCAGTCAAGATTTGGGTTGAATATGTTCAACTACTTACACCACCAAATTACAAGCTTTGTTCCTAGAGAAGAAAGGAATATTTCATGTATTATTTTTATTTACCGATCCTTACTATCAGATTCATTTACAGTAACACGATTGCTTACAATGGAATATTCTGTGTGAATATATCGTGGGTGAAGTATCGTTTCTGGTTGGAACCTCCAGGTTTCCTGTCCTGAAATTGCCTGGCTAAGAGTTCATACGGGTGCAGGAACAATACCGGACACCTTGTAACTATGTTATGGTACCAACCAGCATGTTACAGAGGGTGTTTAAGAACTCAAAGGTGCATAAAACGGCAGACCCACACAATTGTGCCCCCGACTTTTGTTTCCTAATAACTTCCAAAGGAATTCGTATGTTTTTAATGAAATTTTCTAGAAATACCTCTCAGATGGTGTAGATTACGATTATATCGGAATTTAATGTGAAAAAAAGCCCCCAAAAGACGTAGACGTACACACACATATATACTAACACACATATACTAACACACATAAAGTTTTGAATGAAGTTGTGATGTGTGTCAATATATATATGTGTGCGCGCAACCTCTACTTTTTTTTACATTAAATTTCGATATAGTCGCAATGTACGCTATCTGAGGGGTAGAATATTACCCTAAAATGTATCCAATTTTTACAGAAAGTTACGAAGAAACAATTGTGTGGAGGGCACACCTGTGAGGGTCTGCTCAAAATATCCCCACAAACACCAAAAACAAGGTGAAGATGACTCTGACTTCACTCTAGTCTTCAGGTGTCCGGGTACGTCCCCCGGCGCACACATTCCCTAGCCTCTAATCACCGTGAAAGGTTGAAAGAGACTGAAAACTAGTTGAAACGAAGGCGTAGGAGAAAACGTTTCCGATATTGTGACGTCATAATGACAATATGAAGAAATATAGAAATATCTCGAATAGAGGAGAAATTCTTGAATGAATTTCATATGTAAAGGCTACACGCGCACGCATACAACAGCGCACACTGAAATTCATACAATAAATATTTACATATATAACGTATGCATTTACATCAATATATGTGTTCTGTGTTTCTGTGTGTGTTTCTGTGTGTGTTCACATCTAAAAATGTTATCAGAGTGAAATTGGCAAATTCAGAAGTTAAGAAGGGCATGCTATTGGAGAGATTAGTAGAACTGTTTGGAAAAAAAAAAAGAAGAGTGGAAATATCACCACTTCAGTTTAGATACGACAAGTTGCCGCCTGTTGTAATTTTCGACGATCTTATGCAATATTTGTTGTAATTGTCTGTTAATAAAAAAGATACATGACTGTAAAGTGAACTGTAATTAAAAAAAACAGTAAAATGAAACTGCTTGCTTTGTGGGGCGAGTAAGCCATTTCATCCTCATTTTGTATCATAGTCATAGCCCATTCGATATTTGTTTTATATGTAGCCCCAATGTCTTGTTTTGTCTGTCCTTGTGGTGTCCTCTTTTTATAAAGGCCATGTGATCTAAATAAAGGAAATCGAGCTGGCAGACAAGCTAGCACGCAGGGCAAAATGCTTAGCGGCATTTCGTCTGTCTTTATGTTCTGAGTTCAAATTCTGCTGAGGTCGACTTTGCCTTTCATCCTTTCGGAGTTGATAAATTCAATACCAGTTGCGTACTGGAGTCGATCTAATCGACTGGCCCCCACCCCAAATATCTCGTGCGTTGTGCCTAGAGTAGAAAAGAATCTATAGCGTGCCGGGCGAAATGCTTAGCAGTATTTCGTCTGCCGCTACGTTCTGAGTTCAAATTCCGCTGCGATCGACTTTGCCTTACATCCTTTCCGGGTCGAAAATTAAGTTCCAGTTGGGTACTAGGGTCGATGTGATCGACTTTTTCCCTCCCCACAAAATCCAAGTGAGCTGGAGGAACCGTTAGCATGCTGGGCATTTCGTCCATCTTCATGTTTTGAGTTCGAACTCCACCGAGGTCGACTTTGCCTCTCAGCATTTCCGGGTTGATAAATGAGTTCCAGTCGAGCACAGGAATCTTTGTAATGGCCTTACCCCTCCCCCAAAGTTTCTGGCCTTGTGCCAAAGTTTTAAATCAATATATACAGATCTAGATGCAGCGAACTTGCAGGATGTTTAGCATGCCGGACAAAATGCCTAACAGAATTTTCTTTCGTCTTCAGATTCTGAATTGAAACGCTGCCTGGATCGGCTTTATCTTACATCCTTTCAGGGTCCATAAAATAGATACCAATAGAACACTGTGGTCGATGTAATCAAGGTTCCAACTGCCCTGAAATTGCTGGCCTTGTGCCAAAATTTGAAACCAACATATACAGGTATATGTGTTCGCGTGTGTGAATATGTGTGCATATAAATCTCAACTCATCTTCACCCACTTTACTCTTGGAAGGGTCATCGGAGCAGAGTCCCCGAGTCTTACACCGGGTTCCGTCAGAAGCAACCGTCTCCAATTGACCCTGCTGGAACCCCAAACGCTATCAACCAAGCTCATAAGTGTTATCCAAACAATTTTCTCATGGTCTACCTCAGGGATTCCTACCGGTTGTTTTGACCATAAAACCTATTCATCGATTCTTTCCTGAGATATTCTTACCACATTTCCATAATAACGGAGCTGTGATCTCCCGATTCGGAGAAGTAGAGTCTCTACCTGGAACACCTCTCTAATGTCCAGGCTATGCACTCAATAGAGTGACGTATCTCTAAATATTCTTCGGAAGAACCCCATTTCAGTTGTTAGTATTCACCATCGTATTCTTTCGGTTATTGCCAAAGAAGATCACAACTGCTCTCGTTTATTCTACTTCTTCCACATACTTGAATCTACTAAAATGGAGATCTTTCATTGCCTTCACAGAGAGAGAGAGAGAGAGAGAGAGAGAGAGAGGAAGAGAGAGAGGGTGGAAGAGAGAGAGGGGGGAAGAGAGAGAGAGAATGTGAGCGAGCGAGATGTTGCGCATAAACAACATTCTTAGTCCCAAACACATTGTACAATTATAACCAAAGTCGTATTGTGAAATTGTATTGGTAGCTATAGTGATATATGTAAATTATATATAATTATCGAACAATTAATGAAGCAACTAGTTAACTTTATTAGAGACCAGTTTAAAAGCCGCACTCCGTGCGGACTTTCTGCTGGCGGCCCAAAATTAAAGAGACCTAAATAGCATGACTTTAATACGTCTATAATGACAATACGCCGCGCTGGTATTTGATCAGAAGTGAAGGATGGATGAGCATTTATTCTTTAAAGCGATCATTCCATTATTCCCGTCTCAAGTCGAATTCCTACTGTTCGTCAATTTGCTCCTAAGTTCTTATCTTGATGTAAAATTGAAGAAGCGTATGTTATTTATCTCCCCTTTGATCCCTGACGTCAACTGATAAACGCTAAACAAGATGGCGTGAATCAGCCAAGCTTTAGCTGTTAGAAGTAGCCACCCAAATGTTTTTAAATCAGATCCCGACACTGGATGTTCAAGAACCAAATGAAGGACAAATTTTCATTCCCAGGATCATTCTGATTCCAACAAAATGTAAAATATGTCTATGTAGGGCAAACGTAGACTGAGATACAGGCGTCGCAGACAGACAGAATTTCGCGTTTCTTATAACAGAAATATCAAGAAAATATCATCAAACATTTTCAGAGCAGTAAACTTGTCTTATTTCAACGCTTATCGTGTTTATAACCCAGTTATTTACATGTACCTGTGGACTATACGTTGAGTATATTTTATTTCCTGCTGATAAGGCAGTGAGCGACAGAATGGTTAGCAAGCCGGCGGCATTTGGTCTACCTTTGCAGTCTGAGTTCAAATTCTACCTAGGTCGATGGTTCCCTCGATCCATTTGTTGTTGATAAAAATAAGCGCCAGTCAAGATTTGGGTTGAATATGTTCAACTACTCACACCACCAAATTTCAAGCTTTGTTCCTAGAGAAGAAAGGAATATTTAATGTATTATTTTTATTTACCGATCCTTACTATCAGATTCATTTACAGTAACACGACTGTTTTCAATGAAATATTCTTTGTGAACACATCGTGGGTGAAGTATCGTTTCTGGTTGGAACCTCCAGGTTTCCTGTCCTGAAATTGCCTGGCTAAGAGTTCATACGGGTGCAGGAACAATACCGGACACCTTGTAACTATGTTATGGTACCAACCAGCATGTTACAGAGGGTGTTTAAGAACTCAAAGGTGCATAAAACGGCAGACCCACACAATTGTGCCCCCGACTTTTGCTTCCTAATAACTTCCAAAGGAATTCGTATATTTTTAATGAAATTTTCTTCAAATACCTCACGAATAGTGTAGATTACGATTATGTCGGAATTTAATGTGAAAAAAAGTCCCTGAAAAGACGTAGACGTACACACACATATATACTAACACACATAAAATGGAACTCGAAATTTTGAATAATGTTGGGATGTGTGTCAATATATATATTTGTGCACGCAACCTCTACTTTTTTCTACATTAATTTTCGATATAGTCGTAATGTACTCTATCTGAGAGGCTTTTGTAGAATACTTCCCTAAAAGGTATCCAATTTTTACAGAAAGTTACGAAGAAACAATTGTGTGGAGGACACACCTGTGAGGGTCTGCTCAAAATATCCCCACAAACACCAAAAACAAGGTGAAGATGACTCTGACTTCACTCTAGTCTTCAGGTGTCCGGGTACGTCCCCCGACGCACACATTCCCTAGCCTCTAATCACCGTGAAAGGTTGAAAGAGACTGAAAACTAGTTGAAACGAAGGCGTAGGAGAAAACTTGTGATACTGTGACGTCATAATGACACTATGAAGAAATATACAAATCTTTGGACATGAATGATTTTTAATTTCAAACACATACAGACATATACACAAACGCATGGGCACACACAAACATATACGGACGTAGAAGCTGAAATATACATGTACGTATTATATATTCATGCATTCATACACGCATGCACGCACACACATACAGATGTATGTATACATGTGTGTGTATATATATATATATATATATATATATAAATAATACATAGGATATATAAGCATATGCATCTATACATACATATATGTATAAATACATACAAATACAGACACACAAACATATACACAGACATACATATATATATATATATATATATATATATATATATATATATATATATATATATATATATATATATACATATATACAACGGGCTTTTTTCAGTTTCTGTTTACCAAATCCACTCACAAGGCTTTGGTCGGCCTGAGGCTATAATAGAAGACACTCAAGGTGCCATGCAGTGGGACTGAGCCCGGAACCATGTGGTTCGTAAGCAAGCTACTTACCACACAGCCGCTCCTATATGTATATATGTGTGTGTGTGTGTATATATATATATATATATATATATATATATATATATATATATATATATATATATATATATATATATATATATATATATATATATATATATATATATATATATATATATATATATATACACACATATATATATACAAAGGGATGCTGTAAAGTACCTTGTTGTAAGGGTATTGCGAAAAGCCTGGTCGGAGGACCAACCTTCGGAGTACTTTTACAGGGCTTAGAAAACCTGAAGGACTGCTGTAATTAGTGTGTGAATCTGATCCTCCTGTATTTTTGTTTTACATAAAGTCAACACATACATGTTTGTATATATGATACACACACATTCACATGTATGTGGAAATGCATATATACCAATTTATATATGTAAATATATGTGTGTGTGTGTATATATATATATATATATACCTATGTAAGAATCTTTGTTGTTTTGCTCTCCTTCTCTGTCACTCTCACTCACTCTCTCTCTCTCTCTCTCTCTCTCTCTCTATCTATCTATCTATCTTTATATTAGTGGTGATAGTGGTAATTTAGAATGTGTATCTTTGAAGTTGTGGTTATAGTATTATTGTTGGTAGTTGACGTGATTGGTGGCAGTAGTATTAATAGAATGGTGGTGTAAATGGTGGAGGCATTAATGATAAATTTGATAGTGGTGGTGGTTGTGATGATATTAGTTGTAGTAGTAGCAGCAGCAGTAGTAGTTGTAGAGGTGGTGGTGTCGGTGGTTGTGGTGGTAATAACTTCAGTATGACAGTGATGATGTCATAGTAGCTACTGTTCCTTTTTAACAACTGCTCTTGAAAAAATGGGGTAGCCTTGTTACTTGACCATTATCCTGCAAGAAGTAGATGCTAGGACTCTCTTTAATCACACCCTTGAAATAAGACACATTACATAGCTTAGTACAAAATACAAAATTCTAGAAAATAAAAACAAATAGAAAGAAAGAAAAATATAAAAAGATGAGATGGTCAAGGAACTTGAACGTGTTCATAGTTCTGGTGAATCATGCATGCCTGGGGTTAAACAATAGCATAACAATAGCTGAGATGGTAGTTGGAATGAAGTTGAGAGAGAAGCAATTAAACTGGCCTTATCTGGCAGAAAAGTGTACCAGCTTTATGTTCAAACTGTCAAAATCTGGCCTCTTGTACCTACCCTACAATGTCATTCTAAAAATATACAACCACTTCATTGAAATCGCAAAGTTACAAGATATGGTACAATTAATTCAAAACTATGTGAATTAAAAAGTATTCAATTTGACAGAGTAATCTGAATGCTAAAGGGTTTTGAAGGGATAAAAACGAAGTAGGTGAAACAGAAGTTGATGATGAAGTGGAATGACATTGTAGGGTAGGTACAAGAGGCCAAATTTCAACAGTTTGAATATAAAGCAAGTACACTTTTCTGGCCAGATATGGCCAGTTTAAATGCTTCTCTGGATAGGCAAACATATAATCACAGGAATTCTGGCCATGACCATCCTGTCATTTTTGGAGTATATTGGCCTATATTAGTAGTCCTATGTGAAGAATATCTTCTGTCTTTTACTTGTTTACTGCAGTCTAATTACTCAATAATTAGACTGCAGACATACTCTTTACTCTCTTTTACTTGTTTCAGTCATTTGACTGCAGCTATGCTGGGGCAATCGACCCCAGGACTTATTCTTTGTAAGCCTAGTACTTATTCTATCGGTCTCTTTTTGCCGAACCGCTAAGTTACGGGGACGTAAACACACTAGCATCGGTTGTCAAGAGAAGTTGGGGGGATAAACACAGACACACAAACATATACACATACATACATATAAATATATACATAGATACGACGGGCTTCTTTCAGTTTCTGTCTACCAAATTCACTCACAAGGCTTTGGTTGGCCGGAGGCTATAGTAGAAGACACTTGCCCAAGGTGCCACACAGTGGGACTGAGCCCGAAACCATGTGGTTTATAAACAAGCTACTTACCACACAGCCACTCCTGGGCCTATTACATTGATTCCAGTTCTCTACTGGTAGTTGTTTTATGGACTCTGCTCTGAAAGGATGAAAGGCAAAGTTGACCTTGATGGAAGTTGAACTCAGAATGTAAAGCCAGAAGAGATGCCACTAAGCATTATGCCCAGCACAGCAACAATTCTGCCAGCGCATTGCCTTAGCTGGAACACTAGCATTTTATTCACACTCCACTGTCATTATCCATTGCTATAATAGTCGTTTCTGATGTAAGCATAAGGCCTGAAATTTTGGGGGGATGAGTCTAGTTGATTGGATAAACACCCAATGCACAACTGGTACATATTCTGTTGGCCCTGAAAGTATGAAGGGTTAAGTTGACTTTGGCAGAACTTGAACTCAAAATGTAAAACTGGAAAAATTTTAGTTCAATGAATCGATCCCAGTACTTATTTTGGTTTAAAGCTTGTATTTATGCTATTGGTTTCTTGCTGAACTGAGAAGTTATGGGACTGTAAACCCACCAACACTGGTTGTCAAACACAAACACACATACAAGCAAAAAGGTTGATGAAATAAAACTTCAGGTTCCTTCATTATTAATTGTTGAATGAGAGGCTCCAATATAGGCCATAGTCTGGTGATTGAATATATATATATATATATATAATTTTCAAAATTTTTTGAAAAGAATAGTGAAAATTTGTTTGATGTTTTTATAAGAAACACTGATGGAGCTGAAATTTATGACCAATCTGAATGTTTTATTTTACATTTAATTCTAAGAAGCTTAATCTTCACAAAGTGGTTTATACGGTGATGATGGTTTAATTACTTCATGTATTATGATCTGCCAAGGGATGTGTAGCTCTAGGAAAGAGCTAATCAATATATTCAAACAATTAGATTTAAAGATTATAGTTGATACAAACCTTGGTGTTGACAGTTTTCAGGAAATAACTTTTATATTTAGATACAAATAAACACAGCTCTTGTGAGAAAATGCAGGTTATTAATAAAATTTATAACCATCTTTCAACAATTTTAAAAACACAACTCAATGATATAAGTAAATGTATATAACAATGCTGCATTATTGTATATGATTCATATAACAATAATGGCTACTACAGTACTATGCTGATAATAATAAATAACAAATAAAAAAAGAATAATGTTATCATATAATCATTTTCATAGTCTAATCATTTTGGTGAACCTTGCTTAGGTTTTTCTAAATCTCATATATAAATAGTTTTTTTCTGAATATAGTATATAAACAGTTTCCCCTGTCCATAAGTATCACAATTTTTAATAGAAATAATATATAACAAGTCTTTGTCATACAATTACTTCTTCAGTCGTGACCATTCTCTCTCGATTGCTAAAGATACATATCAAGCACTCTATTATCTAATGAATCTTTAATCATTTTAAAAGATAGGGTTTCATTTCAAGGAGATTTTATTTTTATTGTAGTAAACTGAGAACACAGACATACTTGTTAGCTTTTAGTTTTATCATAGGTTATCAGAAATGGCCATAAGAAGAAGACTTTAGCTGATGAAACTATAGGATGTTATTCAGGCACTTGACTATGAGTCCACTGCATCTTATAACCGAAACAGCTGTAAGCTAATGAAGTTTATAACCAAATCATCGTTTTTCTTGTGTCATCCCATTTTCTTATTACCACTCTATATTCATCTAACAGTCTATTCTGAAACATACATATATTGAGTTCTACATCAGGTTATTAGTTTCACAAATATTAAGTGAAATATTAAAAAACTTCAGAAATATTCAGATCTTCTATGGGATAAAATATCTACCATATGTCATTTACTGTGGTATGCTGTATGCACAGTGGAGGCGCAATGGCCCAGTGTTTAGGGCAGCGGACTCGCGGTTTCGATTCCCAGACCGGGCATTGTGAGTGTTTATTGAGCGAAAACACCTAAAGCTCCACGAGGCTCCCGCAGGGGATGGTGGCGAACCCTGCTGTGCTCTTTCACCACAACTTTCTCTCACTCTTTCTTCCTGTTTCTGTTGTGCCTGTAATTCAAAGGGTCAGCCTTGTCACACTGTGTCATGCTGAATATCACTGAGAACTACGTTAAGGGTACACCGTGTCTGTGGAGTGCTCAGCCACTTGCACGTTAATTTCACGAGCAGGTTGTTCCATTGATTGGATCAACTGGAACCCTCGACGTCGTAAGCGACGGAGTGCCAACAACAACAAGCTGTATGCACAACCAATGTCTGAGTAGAAGACAATGCTGAGTTGACGATGAACAATGAGGCAAACCTAATGCAGGAAGGAAGAAAAGCTGAAACAACAAAAAAATCCCTTATAATCAAGCTAAAAGCTAAAAATAAAACTTGCTATAAAAATAAAAGCAGTTCACAGCATAGAGAAAGCCACCAGATGAGAATACTAGCATCAGAACTAAACATCTCTTTTAACCAACCCAGCAGACTTCATCACACCATGTTCATTTTAACAGATTTGCCACCAGCTATATAGGAATGAATCCTTGATATCAGAAACTCTTGGGACTTGTGGAAAATTCCAATTAAATTTAGGGTCAATAAATGTCTCTTCCTTCCCATCCAGCCAAAAAAAAAAAAATAATAATAATTTTTCACTAAAATGCAGGAACAAATATTAAGAAAGTGAGTGCAGTGCAGGTGGTGATGTGAACGATGTGAGAAAATTGAATATGAAAAACATTAATAAAATTAAGTGCATACATCTACATTATACACATATATATATATATATATATATATATATATATATATATATATATATATATATATATATATGTGTGTGTGCATATATATGAATATATGTGTGTATATATACAGTATATCTCTTAAACATACATATATATAAATATGTATAAACGTATGTTTATATAAGTATATATATATATGTGTAAGGAAAGAAGCTAAACTGTTTATCTAACTACACATATGCATGCACTCACACAGTCATGCAGATATATCATCATCATCATTTAACATCCACCTTCCATGCTAGCATGGGTGGGACAATAGATATACGTTTTCCAAATATACTAATAATTTTATGTTAAGAGAAGCTAGATTTCTTTATATATCTCATTAATTATAGAGGTACTAAGCACATCGGTCTCAGTAAATATGAAGAATTTTAACAACCTTATGAAGTGAAATTTGTCGTTGCTGCTGTCATCATCATTATTATCATCATTATTTAACCCATTACCTACAAGTGATCTCATATGAGATTACTTAAAAATTACAAATTTCATAATTATCTGTCAATATTTATACATATCTAACCTTTTTGCTATATCTTCCAGGTATATTTCTCTGATATTCAAATGAGGTTTGCTAATTTTTCACCCAATATCTCGCTTATTTCTATTTGAAATGTTATTTTGAAATGTTATTTTGATCATTCCAGTGTGTTTCTAAGGCTGTTTTATGCTAGAAATCAAAGTTTCATAAAAAAATTCCAGTTAATAGAATTGTGGGCGGAAATGGGTTAATGTCTTTATTTCATGCTGGTATTTGGTTGGATAGTTCAACAGGATCCAATTAGCCAAAAGGATATATTGGATGCCAATGTTTACTTTTAGTAAGTTTTCTTTGGTTTAATGCTCCTTGTAATGCCAAACCCTTAACAGAGTGTACAGAGTGTTTTTTTTTCTTTGTGGCACCAGCACTAGTGATGTCAGCATGCAATGTGCAAGACAAAACTTCTTAATGGAGTGAGAGTGCAGAATTGAAGGATGTGGCTTTGTCCCGGTGTTGAGAGGCTAAAGCATTATAGAGGACAGGAACAGATGTTTGCTATGAAGTAGGCATATGGATACTCCAGCAGAAAAAGGAGTAAGATGGTGAAAATGACGTATCAGAACACACCCTCAAGGTACAAGAAGGTAAATAAAGAGTGAGAATGGGCAGAAAATTGGGGATGGTAGGTGAGTAGGTAGGTTCGTGAGGATGTGAAAAGAGAGTGACAAACAGTAGGGATGAGGATAGAAGTAGATGTAGTGAGTTATGAATATGGATGGTGAATCTCAGTTGGGAGGAATTTAAGGCAAATAGAAGTGAGTCAAGTAGGAGGAGGAGAAGGTGGTAATATGAGCTAATACATAAAGATGGGCTGGAGAACAACAGTATAATATAACTGTAGACAGGTGAGGAATAATATAGAGAGATAAGGTGAATTGTTGCAGGTAGAAAAGAGATACAGTGACTGAGATGGAGAACAGAGGCATGTAGGGTTACAATAAAGGAAGGGGCATCAATGGCAAATATGAGAGCGTGTTCATGGAAAAGGAGCATTCAAGTTAAATATGATGGCAAAGAATAATTTGGAGAGTGCAAGATGAGTAGTAAGGAGATGGATTACTTGGTAGCACTGAAGTGGGGCTGGAATATGTACAGATTAGCTGTCATACAATCACAGCAGCTGAGAAAATAGTGCTGTAGTTAGACGAGTGATGGAGGGATTGGTGTCACAATGATGAGTTGCTGGGAAAGTTTGACAAGTACAGACCGAGTCCAGACAATAACAATGTATTCTGAGGACCTTATTTTTGCTGAGATGTACCGGTCTTCTTAAGCAGAGTGAATTGCCATTTATCTTGGTCCTTTGTCAACTCTTCTGTGAAGTTCAACAACAAACTTTGTCCCACATCTTCTTGGGTATCTTTCTTCCATAAATTCAATCCATATTTAACAATCAGCACTTCTTTATACAGTTGTCCTCATCTATATGTACCACATAACAATATCAGCACAGAAGTCTCTACTACAAGCTACAGCTGACACTTCTTATTTTTCTCTCACTCAGGCCACTTTGCAGAATGGTTGGTGTTAAGAGGGGCATCCACCCATATAAAAACCATGCCAAAACAGACAGCAAAGTTTGGTGCAGTCGTCTCCCTAGCCAGCTGCTGTCAACCTGTCTAACCCATGCCAGCATGAAAGGCAGATGCTAAATGACGATGATTATGATGATGATCATCACATATTTAATGTATTTATATTATTAGGATACCAAAAGGTGCAGTTTTCCATCAGGGAAAGATCCCTTTAAAAGTGTACAGTGTTTAAAAAAAAACCCAGTAAACTTCACTATTGGAGAGATTTCGAATGTCGATAGGAAGTGTAGCCTGTCTTGGAATTATTATTGAATTGTGTCGTATTTTAAGCAATATGCTTTTGTGATCCAAATGCTGGAGAAAGCTACAAAATACCTATTGAATATAAAAATGTGTGACGTCCTCAAACCTGCAAAGATATGACTGAAAATGACAATTATATAGCATTTCTCTAGAAGATATTACATATGTGATCAGAAGCTGTCTATGTTGCTAAAAAGTATACAAAGCCAATTGTAGGAAAAACTGTCTTGGATAGATATAAAAAATAATAATAGCCAAGTTGGATATATACTTAAGTTTCAGCATAATATTAATTGGTGGAACATCAGACATTTTACCAAATGCATATATGACAGGTCTGCTATAGTTGTTTAAAATAGGAAAATATATCTGCCACCAAATAAATGTAAAATTTATATCAGAACTGGTCAGGAAAATAATATTCATGGGTAATTCTTTGGAAACCTACAATTTTCCTATCCACATTATAATTCCACATCTTCTACCCATTATTATTTTGGTGCTTGACTATGCTACTAAATGCCTAAATGGTAACTTCAAAAAGCTGGTGTTTGCACACAGATATTTGAGTAGCTACCTTGGATTTTGCTAATTGCAACCTGTAAGTGGAATGGTAAAAATATGCAAGACTTTTCTAAAATTCAGTGTTTAAGTCTTTACTGCTGCCTCCATCTAGATTCCAGTGATGAAGCATTATTCCTTGGTTAGTAATCATTTTATTTACTGAAAGAATTCAATTATAAGTAAAAGAGGAAATAAGAAATATATGGCTACATCATCATCCATCATTAACTTAGAAAAAAAATGCAAAAAATTGATGTCGAATCTTATAGAAAAAAGTAGGAACAAATTACATAATATAAAGAATAATAAATCAATTAGATAAAAAAAAAAACATCAAATAAAAACAAAAAACAAAATATAGAAAAATTCATTAATTTACTAAATATACAAAAATGACAAATATATCATGGTTAAATAAACAAAATGTCAAGGAATTTAAAAAAGTAAAAATGTATATGTATATATATTACATATGTGTGTGTATATATATATATATATATATATATATATATATATATATATATATATATATACACACACATACATATACACATGCACACCCACACACACAAACACACAAACACACACACAAATCAAATACGTCTCAATAATGTATCTTTCAATTTATATTAGTGACATAGTCCCAGAGTACACTCAGTTTATTAAAGTGCAGCTCTGCTAATAATAATAATAACAATAATAATAATAATAATAAACAACATAATAGCAGATCCAGAGACAATGCCTGAATGGCTCACAAAAGGGAAAACCATCTTAATCCCGAAATCCACGGAAACGGAGAAACCACAAAACTATAGACCTATAACCTGTCTCCCTACGATCTACAAAGCCTTTACTGCAATAATATCGCAGAGATTGAGTAAACATCTGGAAAATAACAACCTGTTTCCAGAAGAGCAGAAGGGATGCTGCAAGGGCTCATACGGCTATAAAGATCAATTATTGATCAATAAAGCCATAACTGAAGACAGCCACAGAAAGAAGAAAGGCCTCAGTATGGCCTGGGTGGACTACCAAAAGGCTTTCGACAGTGTTCCCCACACGTGGATTCTGGAAACACTAACCATAAACAAGGTGGCACCAATTATCATAAAATACATAGAGCACTCAATGAACAAATGGCAGACAGTGCTACAGCTCCAAACAAAAGAGAGACTTGTGAAAACGAAAGCCATCCCCATTAGAAGAGGAATATTCCAGGGAGACACGCTCTATCCACTCCTGTTCTGCCTGGCACTCACACCTTTAACAGAATTGCTAAATAGAACTGGATGCGGTTACAAATGCTATGGAAAAACAGTCAGCCACCTTCTATATATGGATGACCTAAAATTATATGCAAAAAACGACAAAGAGCTAGAAACACTACCACAGACAGTACACGGCTTTACCAAGGAAATAGAAATGAAATTCGGATTAGAAAAATGTGCCAAAGCAACCCTGAAAAGAGGAAAATTAGTTAAAAGTAGCAATATAACACTAGATAAAGCCAATGAAATAAGAGAACTAGACGAAAGCCAACCATATAAGTATTTAGGAGTCAATGAACTAGATAGGATACAACATACACAAATGAAAGAAAAAATAAAGAAAGAGTACTATAGACGAGTTAGATCAATACTAAAAACAGAGCTCAATGCTAAAAACAAGATAATGGGTATCAACACTTTAGCTGTCCCAGTTATAAGCTACAGCTACAACATCCTTAACTGGACACTAAACGAACTATGTAAAATAGACAGGAAAACAAGAAAAATAATGACAGGATATAGGATGCACCACCCAAAATCTGACATAGAAAGGCTATATATACAACGCACAGAAGGTGGCAGGGGTCTTATACAGCTAGAAAACTATTATAAAATAACCACCATAGGACTGCAAAAATACCTACTCCAGAAGCAAGGGAAACTAATACAAATAGCCACAAAACACGAGCAAAACAAAAAACTGTTTTCAGTATTTAAGGAAGCTGACAAATACAAACAAGAAATCAATCTACCTAACAAATACGAAGAAGAAGAAGAAGAAGAAACAACAAAAGCTATAAAACAAATGAAATCCAAACTAAAACTAGAACAGCAACGGACCATGATAAAACGATGGCAAGAAAAGCCCCTACATGGTAAATACTGGGCTAAACTAAATGCGAAAGAAATAGACAGAGAAAAATCCCAGCAATGGCTGAGAAGCTCAGGACTCAAAGCAGAGACTGAAGGATTTTTAATTGCTGCACAAGACCAAAGCCTCCCCACCAGAAATTACCAAAAACACATAATGAAAAGAAATATAAGAAGTAACTGTAGAATATGTGGAGATCGACAAGAAACAATAAATCATATTATCTCTGGCTGCCCAGTCCTGGCTAAGAAGGAATATATTCACAGACACGACAGAGCTGGGACCTATATACACTGGAAGCTATGCCAACATTATGGAATAACAACAGAAAAAAGATGGTATAAACACACGCCAGAAAAGGTCACAGAAAACGAGAAAGCAACCATACTCTGGGATATGCCAATACACACAGATAGAGAAATTAAGGCAAATAGACCAGATATAGTTGTCAAAGATCATGAAGAAAAAAAATGCTTTCTAATTGATGTATCAATACCAGCAGATGACAACGTTTCTCTAAAAGAAATGGAAAAACTTTCAAAATACAAAGACCTGGAAATAGAGATAACTCGAATGTGGAATCTAAAAACAGAAGCAATTCCTATCATAGTAGGTGCCTTAGGTATAATAAAAAAATATTCAGACAAATACATAACAAAAATACCAGGACTTACAAATATATATAACATACAGAAAATTGCACTACTGGGTACTGCACACATTCTACGCAAAACACTTTCAATACAGTAAACATAAGAGCACCACAGCAAACCACAGCACATACCCAAGTCGCACAGAGCTGCGCTCGGTAGTGAAGTGAAAGCACGTTATAAAAATAAAACTACTGAACAATAATAATAATAATAATAATAATAATAATAATAATAATAATAATAATGATAATAATAATAATAATAATAATAATAATAATGATAATAATAATAATAATAATAATAATAATAATGATAATAATAATAATCCTTTCTTCTGGAAGCACAAGGCCTCAAGGGATTAAGTCGATTACCATCGACCCCAGTGCGTAACTGGTATTTATTTAAGCATTTCGTCCTGCGTGCTAACAACTCTGCCAGCTCACCGCCTTCAATAATAATAATTATGATGATGATGATAGTTTCAAATTTTGCCATAAGTCTAGCAATTTTGGGGGAGGGGGCTAGTCAATTATATTGACCCTATGTTCAACTGGTACTATTTTGTCAATTCTGAAAAGTAAAAGACTAAGTTGACCATGGCAGTATTTGAATTTATAACATAAAGACAGACAAAATACTGATGAGGATTTTGTATGGTGTGCAAAGAAATGTTAGCACATCGGGTGAAATGCTTAGCAGAATTTCGTTTGTCTTTACATACTTCTGAGGTTGACTTTGTGTTCACATTCTGCTGAGTTCGACTTTGCCTTTCATTCTTTCGGGGTCGATAAATTAAGTACCAGTTGCATACTGGGGTGGATCTAATCGACTGGCTCTCTCCCCCAAAATTTCAGGCCTTGTACCTAGAGTAGAAAAGAATAATAATAATTCTTTCTGCTATAGGCGCAAGGCCTGAAATTTAGGGGAGGGGTAAGTCAACCTCAGTTTTGAACTGGTATTTATTTTATTGACCCCAAAAGGATGAAAGGCAAAGTTCAACTTGGCAGCATGTGATCTCAGAACATAA
>NC_142931.1:111230061-111235061 GCF_046866305.1 Octopus bimaculoides
ATTGAAAAGTATTGTAAAAAATGAAGGAGAGTATATTTTAGATTAAAAAGACAATTTTTTTTCTCAGTTTTGAAAAGTAATAGAAGGCGCAGGAGTGGCTGTGTGGTAAGTAGATTGCTTACCAACCACATGGTTCTGGGTTTACTCCCACTGCATGGCACCTTGGGCAAGTGTCTTCTGCTATAGCCTAGGGCCAACCAAAACCTTGTGAGTGGATTTGATAGACAGAAACTGAAAGAAGCCTGTCGTATATATGTATATAAATATGTATGTGTGTGTATATGTTTGTGTATCTGTGTTTGTCCCTCCAGCATCACTTGACAACCGATGGTGGTGTGTTTATATCCCCGTAACTTAGTAGTTCGGCAAAAGAGACCGGTAGAATAAGTAATAGGCTTCCAAAGAAAAAGTCCTGGGGTCGAGTTGCTCGACTAAGAAGCGGTGGTCCAGCATGGCTGCAGTCAAATGACTGAAACAAGTAAAAGAGTAAAGGAGTATAAAAAAAAAACTGCATTACTTATGGGACACAACAATACTTTCTACAGCACCAAGATATTTTCCAATTTTTGGTTCTATATGGTCTCAAAATCAAAGCAACCAGTCACCTGCACATTGTGGACATCTTATTGAGATGAACATGGAATAATGCATTACTGCTCATGCACCAATTATGAGTCTACATTGAAATATGTCCAGTTATATATATATCTGATTGTATTCTATCTATAAGATGACATCAGGGTACTTGAAATTATTCATCTATCAACTGCATGTTGCTTTCTGTAGGCCACATCCATATGGCATTCATAACTTTCAGTAGTTTTGCTTTATCATCAAGAACATAGAATATGTTTGTTACTTTTATATCATCAGCATATATATATATGTGTGTGTATGTGTGTGTGTGTGAGTGTGTGCAAACATGTGTGTGTGTATATGTATTTATATATATACATATATATATCTATATATATATATATATATATATATATATATATACATATATATATATATATATATATATATATATATATATATATATATATATATATATATATATATATATATATATATATATATATATATATACATATTTACATGTATATATATATCTGTGTGTCTGTGTGTGTTTGTGTATATGTGTGTGTGAACCCACTTCGTCATACAGCCGTGGCTGTGCAGTTAAAATTTTGCTTACCAACCACAGTTTTCAGTTCAGTCCCACTGTAGGGTACCTTTGGAAAATGTCATCTATAGCCATGGGCCAACCAAAGCCTTGTGAGTGTATTTTGTTGATGGAAACAGACAGAAACCCATTATATACATAAATATATATATGTTTGTATGTGTATATGTGTGTAACTGTGCATACAAGGTGCATTCAAAAGGTATCCGACATTATTTTTCCTTGCCAAAATTAATACTTTGTGGGCAAAATCGTTTGCATGGGAAGTGATGCCACCCTTCCTATGCTTATCTGAAAATTTTTTTGCTAGTAGGCTGCATTAGTTCCTGGCTGTTATGCCTAGAATACAGACATGTAGCGCATGTTTGTTGGATTTTCATTTTCACTGAGTGTCGAACAAAGATATTGCATCAAGCGTACTGGAGGAGTATTTTTCATCACAGGTAAGTGAATTTTGGAAGAGGGGTCATGCAAGTCTACCAGACAAATTGAAAAGTATTGTAAAAAATGAAGGAGAGTATATTTTAGATTAAAAAGACAATTTTTTTTCTCAGTTTTGAAAAGTAATAGAAGGCGCAGGAGTGGCTGTGTGGTAAGTAGATTGCTTACCAACCACATGGTTCTGGGTTTACTCCCACTGCATGGCACCTTGGGCAAGTGTCTTCTGCTATAGCCTAGGGCCAACCAAAACCTTGTGAGTGGATTTGATAGACAGAAACTGAAAGAAGCCTGTCGTATATATGTATATAAATATGTATGTGTGTGTATATGTTTGTGTATCTGTGTTTGTCCCTCCAGCATCACTTGACAACCGATGGTGGTGTGTTTATATCCCCGTAACTTAGTAGTTCGGCAAAAGAGACCGGTAGAATAAGTAATAGGCTTCCAAAGAAAAAGTCCTGGGGTCGAGTTGCTCGACTAAGAAGCGGTGGTCCAGCATGGCTGCAGTCAAATGACTGAAACAAGTAAAAGAGTAAAGGAGTATAAAAAAAAAACTGCATTACTTATGGGACACAACAATACTTTCTACAGCACCAAGATATTTTCCAATTTTTGGTTCTATATGGTCTCAAAATCAAAGCAACCAGTCACCTGCACATTGTGGACATCTTATTGAGATGAACATGGAATAATGCATTACTGCTCATGCACCAATTATGAGTCTACATTGAAATATGTCCAGTTATATATATATCTGATTGTATTCTATCTATAAGATGACATCAGGGTACTTGAAATTATTCATCTATCAACTGCATGTTGCTTTCTGTAGGCCACATCCATATGGCATTCATAACTTTCAGTAGTTTTGCTTTATCATCAAGAACATAGAATATGTTTGTTACTTTTATATCATCAGCATATATATATATGTGTGTGTATGTGTGTGTGTGTGAGTGTGTGCAAACATGTGTGTGTGTATATGTATTTATATATATACATATATATATCTATATATATATATATATATATATATATATATATATATATATATATATATATATATATATATATATATATATATATATATATATATATATATATATATATATATGTGTGTATGTGTGTGTGTGTACATATATATATATATATATACATATATATATATGTATGTACATTATATTATTTTATAGATATTGTTATTAATTAACAATACTCATAGACAGGCCAGACTTGAAGTGCTCAAGTTGAGCTAAGTTCCAATTTATATTTTGAGTAGAAGCAATATGAGCGGAAAACTAGAGGGACATGACTTATTATCCAGCAGAATATACACTATATATGCACACTTACTTCGACATTAATAAAGCGGCATAAAGCTCAACATAACAGAAGTATTAATAAGATACAAGCATATAGACATATACATATTTTTATAAGCCCGCAAATATACAAAAATATTTAAAAACATTTATAAATACATAAGCATTTTAAAAAATATATAAGTAAATTAAGTACAAAATATACATATATTATTATATTATATTAATGTTGAAGTAAGTGTGCGTTTATATTGTATATTCTGCTGGATAATAGGTCATGTCCCTCTAGTTTTCCGCTCGTATTGCCTCCACTCAAATTATATATATATATATATATATATATATACAAACAATATATGAGTATATGCATATATATATGCACATGTATGTACATACCTTCATCTACATGTACATATAGATACATATCAGGGTATATGACATTGCAAAAGAACATGGACAAAATGATACATACCTACAGGATGTGATGGGAAATTGTCACCATTTTATACTTTAAATTTTGTGCATGCACATTGTTTGTTTTTGATTTTGTTAACTACACAGTATAGTAGGGTCAGTTGGATACTGTCTGTGAGAAAAACAGCACCATGATGTAATTCACTCTGCCGGAAACTTGAAAACAACATGCTGTATAGCTTAGCATTCATGTTGGAAGCTCCAATACGAAAATTTCAGTGTGTTTGGGTGTCAATCTGAGGACAGTGCAATCTGAAGACATGTACCGAGAGTGATAAAAATCAAACACCCAGTCAACATCATGGTGTTTGGAGTGATCACTAGTGATGGCAACGTTATGCCTCGATTCATATTTCCACACGGATTCAAACTCAACATGAAGGCCTACATCAAGTGCCTGGAAGAGGTACTGTTACTCTGGACCAAGCTGGTGGCTGCTTGAAGACCCTATGTCTGGCAACAGGACTCTGCACCATGCCACACAAGCAGGAGAACCCAGTCATGACTGTCAGACAATTTCTGTAACCACACCACCCCTAACATCTGGCCACCTAACTTCCCTGACTGCAACCCCCTTGGATATTAAGTGTAAGGCACAGTTGAGCAAGAGACCAACAAAACTTCTTGTAACACCAAGGATGAACTGAAGGCAAGGATTATGGCAGTATTCACCAACTTCAACAAAGAGACCATCCAGAAGAGTTGCAGGAGATTCTCAAGTTGTCTGGAGGCCGTGGTTAAAGCCAATGGCAATTTTATTGAAGAATTATATTCTTTAGTATTTCAAGATAATTGTATGTAATTTTGGTAAGTATATCTGTTAAAATGAGATGTCAGTGTTATTTTCATTTTTGTGTAATTTAAATGATAGTTTATTCACCACACCCTGTATGTATGTATGCATGTATGTATGTATGTATGTATGTATATATATATATATATATATATATACTTTATTTAAAAGCAGCAGAAATATAACAAAAAAAAAACCGGTTTTTTTGTTATATTTCTGCTGCTTTTAAATAAAGCATATTACTCTACCTCTGGTATTTGAGTACTCTTTTTTCCACCTTGTTGCACATTTCATGTGCTTACTCCGGTATATATATATATATATATATATATACACACACACTCCTACATATGTATGTACATATATATATATATGCTTATATATATGCACCCACATGCATAACATATGTATATATGTATATACACACACACACACACATATATATGTCCATATGTGTATGTCTATGTGAATATGTGTAGATTTGTAATTACAAGGCATTTTTCTGACATAATAAATTTATGATGAATAAACGTCATTTGATAAATTTCAGTTTTGCACTATCGTAATTAAATCCCACACTCACACACACAGAGAAAGAAAGAGAGGGAGAGAGAGAGGGGGAGAGAGAGGGAGAGAGAGAGAGGAGGGAGAAGGAAAGAGAGCGAGAGATGAAGATTAAAGAATCCATAGAAAGAGTGAAAAAATGGAGACAGAGACCAAGTTCTGCTATTCTCATATACAAAGACATTTAATTACCAGCATATATATGTGTGTGTGTGTATTT
>NC_142931.1:111247561-111262561 GCF_046866305.1 Octopus bimaculoides
ATATACAATTGTACATACTATATACATGAGCATATATATGTATGTGTGTATGTATATATATATATATATATATATATATATATATATATATATATATATATATATGTATGTATATATATTTATCATTCAACCACAGTAGCGGTTGATTATATTCCACCAATTCGTCAATTGCAGCAGCTTCCAAGCTTCACCATTAATTCTCTTCTCAACTAAATTGCAAACTGTTAACAGTTTGAAAGAGGACACCTCGTCAGCTACACTTTGGTATAAATAGTTTGAGAATTGGTTCAGTAAAAATTAAGTTACATCAAAATATCTGCCACCTCAAGGGGGGCAGTAAGGCACCTATTCACCTTCAATTAATATAAACTTTTTGGATTTTAGAATAAAAGTATACTCTTCTTAGGCTTAAATGATACAAAAATGTATGAGAAATTCAAAGTCATTCGTCGCATAGAACAAAAATTAGTAGAATAAAAGTTATGGGGTGAAATACCACGAAATTTCATGTAAGTAAAGGAGTAACACTTAGTAATAAGAATAAAGAATATATTGCTAAAATGAATGTTTATGTTCTAAGGTAGCGAGCTGGCAGAGACTTTAGCATGTGGGGCCAAATGCTTAGTTCTATGTGCGTGCTTTGAGATATACTATTCCAAAAAAGAATTAGTACATATTTTCCTGCAAGTTTATAGAGTTCTTATGACATAAACAAAACACACACACACACACACATATCAGAAGGTGTAGGCATGGCTCTGAGTATGTAGGGATAACTTCTTACCCTAGGTAGTTTCATGTTCCTTCTTCCTGTGTGGCACCTCATGCAAGTGTTTTCTGTTGCAGCTGGCCAATGTCTTGTGAATACAATTGGTAGATGAAAATTTGCAGTGCACAAACATACCTGCATGTACACACACACACACACACAAACACACACCATCACCATCTTCTTCTTCTTTCGTGTGATAGTTTAACATCCGTTTTCCTATGCTGGCTATGTATTGGATAAATTTTCTCAAGTGTTGGTTTACAGCCATATGCCCTTCTGTTGCCAAAAGGCATAGTCATCGCTTACTCATTCTAATTTTGTAACATAAAGAAATTTTCAAGATCTGGTATGTTGAAAGTGATTTTTCCATTACAATGTGAGGTCCTAATTCAAAACTACTGGGAGACAGGTATATAAACACAAGCAGAATATTTTCTTTAGTTTTATGACACTAAAATAATCAAAAAGAAAAACCTTTATATCATAGGAACAGGTGTGGCTATGTGGTAAGAAGCTTGCTTCCCAACCACATAGTTCTGGGTTCAGTCCCACTGCAGGGTACCTTGGGCAAGTGTCTTCTACTATAGCCTTGGGCCAACCAAAACCTTGTGAGTGGATTTGGTAGGCGGAAACTTAAAGAAGCCTGCCATGTATGTGTGTGTGTGTGTGTGTGTGTGTGTATGTATTTATATGTGTGTGTGTGTGTGTGTTTGTCCCCAGCTCTGCCATTGCGTGACAACTGTTGCTGGTGTGTTTATGTCCCTGTAGCTTTGCAGTTTGGTAAAAAAGACCAATAGAATAAGCACTAGGCTTACAAAGAATAAGTTCTGGGGTTGATCCCTTCAATTAAAACCATTTAAGGTAGTCAAATGACTGAAAGAAGTAAAAGAATAAAAGAATAAATGATTCAAATGTTAACTGGGTCCCTGTAATAATGCACTGCAAATATCCTTATCAAGGCAAGTGAAATATAAACTTAGGTCATTGCTTTGCTCTTGCTATCATCTTCAATACAATATGTGGTAAATGACATCATGCTTTGTTGAACTCAGCCAGAGACCTGATAACTTTCTTTCTAAATCCATCACTTTGATTGGTCTAGCCATCTGCTTTCTTTGCATGGAAGTTAGACTCATTCTTAATTGGCTCATTTGAGATAATAATAATTAAAATTTAGAATTGTATTTAATCTATTATCCCCAAGTAATGAACCAAATGCAAATTTAAGACAAATTCTAAAATCCCAATTGCATATAGGTATTTTAATCTTAATTATATCCCTACAGAGATATCTAAGGGAATCAGATCAAACAGATACCATCTTTGGTGTAGAAGAGACAATATATAAATTAGATTAAATTAAATTCTACATATGAATTATAATTGTCTTAACCCTTTACCATTCAGATTATTCTATCCAATGTAATGTTTATTAATTCACATTGCTTTGAATCAGTCATGTATTATCTCATAGCTTCAAAATCTTGATGATGTGAATATTTATATTTAAAACGACATTGTAGAGTAGGTATGAGAGGTTGGAAATAACCAGTTTAAACATAAAATAGAAACAATATTTTGGCTAGATATGGCTGGTTTAAACACTAAAAGGTTAAAGTAGCTAAGAGAAAACTAATCATTAACTCTCAAAGAAGTAAATGAGACAGACTAATGAAACATATACATCATTTAGATTCAATTTTAATTAAGCATAATCTTCATTAAATAAAAGTTATTTTCATCCTTGAAAATAGGACTTTGCAATTTTGGTAATTAATCATTTCAATTAAAAAAAATGCCAAATATTAATACTAAAATATAGTCTCTTCTCTTTTATATGTGCTGTTCTTTGCAATTATTCTACCAATGGTAATTAATTTTTGAAACCTTAGTTTATTGTACTTAGTTACTGCTAAACAGTGTATTAACTGTGAATAAATCTATGGCTTATTTCATCTACATAATCTGTCCTTTCAAGCATAACCATAAAAATTTCAACCCCAAGTGTATACATGTACATTTGGCTAGCAAAAATAAGTTGAACCATGTTTAACTCTTTAGCATTTGAACTGGCCATATCCAGAACCATGTAGCTGAGAGGCAATATATATTTATATTGTTAGCACACTAGCACACCAGACAAAATGCTTAGTAATATTTTGTCTGTCTTTACATTCTGAGTTCAAATTCCACTCAAGTCGTCTTTGCTTTTGTCTTATCACGGTTGATAAAATAAGTACCAGTCAAGCACTGGGGTCGATGTAATTGACTAGCCCTTTCCCTCCAAATTTCAGACCTTTTCCCTATAGTAGAAAGTATATATGTATGTGTGTATGTATGCGTGTAAAAGTTTTTGTAGAACAAATTCGATTCAGTCACAGTATTCAAAGAAAGATTTTTAAAAGTTATTAACTATTTAAAAAAAGAAATCATTTAGAGAACAGAATGTCACAGAGCTTTGGGAAAGAACTTTTCTACACACTTTACAGAAACTTCTTCCTCAAAGGTTTATGACATTCTGTTCTGTAAATAATTTTTTTCAAATAGTTAATAACTTTTAAATAAATCTTTCTTCAAATACATACATACATACATACATACATACATACATACATACATATATATATATATATATATATATATATATATATATATGTATATATATATATATATATATATATATATATATATATATATATATATATATATATATATATATATATATATATGTATATATATACATATATATATATATATATATATATATATATATATATATATATATATATACATATACATATACATATATATATATATATGTAAGTGTGTATATATATATATACATACATATATACATAGACACAGACACTCACATACATATATATATATATATATATATATATATAAACATACACATACATACATGTGTGTGTATGCAAGTTAGTGCATAAGTGCAAAAACAAGGTGGTAAAAATAATACTCAAATACCAAAGGTAGAATGAAATGCTATTTTATTAAAGCTGAAAATGACTTCAGAAACTGTTACCCAGAGTTTCATGTGGCCGTTTGTCAGACAGTTGTGATAATACAGAATTATGAAGTTTTATAAATTGCGAATATATATATATATATATATTTTGTAGACACCAGTTGAACGAAAAGGCTTTATATATATACATCTAATCGATGTATATATAAGCTACCAGGTGTTAAATGTATATATAAGTGTGTGTGTATGTATGTATATATATATATATATATATATATATATATATATATATATATACACATACATAAATTGACAGAATGAGATAAAAAATCCAAGGCAATAAATAGATTTCATAACATTTATCAAGGAAAGATCTTACAGCTGTTTCTGGGATATTTTATGTATCTATTCATCAGAGACGGTGCGAGAAAATGTTTGATGAAGGGATCATCATCATCATCATCATCACCATCATCATTGTTTAACGTCCATCATTGTTTAACGTCCATGCTAGCATGGGTTGGACGATTTGACTGAGGACTGGTGAAACCGGATGGCAACACCAGGCTCCAATCTAATTTGGCAGAGTTTCTACAGCTGGATGCCCTTCCTAACGCCAACCACTCAGAGAGTGTAGTGGGTGCTTTTACGTGTCACCCGCACGAAAACGGCCACGCTCGAAATGGTGTCTTTTATGTGCCACCCGCACAAGAGCCAGTCCAGAGGCACTGGCAACGATCTCGCTCGAAAACCCTACAAAGGCCAGTCAGGTGGTATATATATATATATATATATATATATATATATATATATATATATATATATATATATATATATGTTTGTACGTATTGTCGTCGTCGTTCAACGTCCGCCCTCAAATAACCCGGAAACAGCTGTAAGACCTTTTCTTGATAAATGTTATGAAATCTATTTACTGGCTTGGATTTCTTTTATCTCATTCTATCATTTTATATATATGCATGCTAATACCAAACCCACGTTGGACTCCTCACCCGTATCATTATTGAATCTGGAGCTTAACCATGGTCTATCCATAGCACTTACTTAGCATTTACCCGATACCTTTAGGGTTTTTCTGTCACCAATACCTTTCATACCCTTGATATACCTGATATATATATATATATATATATATATATATATATATATATATATATATATATATATATATATATATATATATATGTGTATGTATATGGAAAAAAGACAAAGTAGAAAATGCTAAAATGCTTTTATAAAAAACATTTCAGCACCGGTTTCAATCCTTGAAATCTTTTCAACAGTAAATATGGATAATAAATTTTGGAAACATTAAATTTTGACAAATTTAAATGAAAAGTCTTTTCAAAAACATATTTGTATAGTATTCAAATACCAGGGACATTTTTCTTGTTTCTGTCTGTCTCTATTTCACTTGTTAACTCTTGTGGGTTTGAGGTCGTTGTGGATATATATATATATATATATATATATATATATATATATATATATCTTTTTAACTAGATACATAGATGCATAGATGCTGCTATCCAGATAAATGTATATTATTTAGTTAATCAAGTTTTCTCATTTTCAATTCATATCACTGGTTTCAAAAGAGTCCAAAGACATCATCCAGCTTATCACTTATAGCTATTATCAGTCCACATATAGTGGCCACCTATAAAGTAAAGGCGAAAGAAAAGAGAAAAAAACTAGCAAAGTAATGCATATAAAAATTTTATATTGTCTGGCACCTGAAAAAATGAACTTTACATATCTTTATGTGTCTTTGTATTTCTTTGATTGTGTGTTGTGAGTTGCGTGTTGTCTGCTGTGAGTCAGTGTGTGTAGTGTTGATATAAGTATGTATAATATATGTGTATATATGTTTCAATAAGTTTGACATATAACTTTCATGAATATATACAAATATTCATGGTTACAAGCACACACACATACGTATATGTATCATATTATATTAGAAATATACATCATATGTAATATCTATATATAGTTTTATAACATATACATTTATCAATATCTATATGAATGCATATGTATACATGTATATATATATATATATACACATATATATACATACATATATATATATATATATATATATATATATATATATATATATATATATATATATATATATATATATATATATATACACATATATATACATATATATACACATATATATATATACATATATATATATATATATATATATATATATATATATATATATATATATATATATATATATACACACACATATAATTTCAATGAATTCTTACATATATATTTAGATTGACAAGAAGAAAAATATAAGATTTCCACACTTAAACAGAAATATTTTTTTCCTGCTTACTTCTCTTCTTTTTGGTATATATATACATATATATATATATATATATATATATATATATATATATATATATATATATATATATATATATATATACATATGTATGTATGTATGTATGTATTTATGTATGTATATATTTCAAGTTTCAAATGATGTCATCTTCCCTACTGTTCATGTCAGTAATTAACATTTGGACTCCAATGTATGAAATTGCTCATTATCCTGTTTGTTTCATGATGAAAGAACAATAATTAATTTTCAGGGTCCTTATTATTCATCTTTGTCTAAGTATAAAGTTACTGATATTAAGTTTTATACACACACACACATGCACACACGCACACATATACATGTAGGTATACATATATATATATTCATATATATATATATACATACATACATACATACACACACACACACATATGTATTTATATACATACATATATATATATATATACATACACACATACATACACACACACACACACACACACACACACACACATATATATATATATATATTCTTTAATTCTTTTCTTCTTTTATTACTTTCAGTCATTTGACTGTAAACCATGCTGGAGCACTGCCTTTTAGTCAAACAAATTGACCCCAGGACTTATTCTTTGTAAGCCTAATTACTTATTCTATTGGTCTCTCTTGCCGAGCTACTAATTTACTGGGACGTAAACACACCAGCTTCTGTTGTCAAGTGATGGGGGAGGGACAAACACACACACATGTACACACACACACACACACACACACACACACACACACACACACACACATACGATGGGCTTCTTTCAGTTTCCGTCTACAAAATCTGCTCACAAGGCTTTGGTTGGCCTGAGGCTATAGTAGAAGACACTTGCCTAAAGTGCCATGCAGTGGGACTGAACCTGGAACCATGTAGTTGGTAAGCAAGCTACTTACCACATATAAATTTTTTTCTCTCTAAGTTTCAGTTGAAAGACTGCATCCATGCTGGGGCACTTCTGTTTATTTTGCTACACTTTATTTATATATATATGCATAAAAATGTATATACATACAAATGTTCCCTGGCTTCCTTTTAATAACTGTGCTAATGTAAGCATATATATTGGGTCATCCCATAAATAATGCAGTTTCTTATACTTCTTTTATTTTTTAAAATTAAGATAATTAAAATAAACAAAGTTCTTTCTAAATCTAGAATATACTCTCCTTCATTTTCTGCAATGCTCTTCCATCTATCTGGTAGACTTGCAAAGGCCTTCTTCCAAAACTCACTTGTCCATGATGAAAAATACTCCTCTAGTACTGTTCTGACTTCATCTACAGAGTTCATATTTTTCCCATCCAAATGATTTTGAAGACTATAGAATAAATGATAATCAGATGGGGCAATGTCTGGTGAATATGTATATATGTATACATTGATGTGTGTATGTCTTCATGTCTGTGTTGGTTCTCCTGTCACTGCTTGACAACTGGTGTTGGTATGTTTACATCCCAGGAACTTAGCAGTTCAGCAAAAGTGACCAATCAAATACGTACTAAAAATAATTAATGAGTCCTGCAGTTGATTTTTTGACTAAAACCCTTCAAGGCAGTGCTCCAGCATGGCCACAATAAAACGACTGAAACAAATAAAAGAGTAAATGAATTAAAGAAAACATTAATATTTTTCTTTTTTGTTTCGTCTCTCTCTCTCTCTTTTCTTTTTATAAGGTATTTGTGTGTGAGATGTCAGTGATGGTAAATTCAGAGATAATTGCATACAATGATGGCTGTGGTTGTCTGTTATCAGTCCCTATCTAACCAAATAAATACCACTTAATTACAGGCTGTAGTCAGCCAAGATACTTGCATGTTCTACAGCTCGGATAATGGTAGCCATAGGTTTGGGTTGCAGTACGTGTGCATGTGTGTGTGTGTGTGTGTGTGTGTGTGTGTGTGGTGTGGGCGGTGTGTTTACAACGATGGGTAAGAGATGGACAGTGATTATATGATATGTCCTTGAAAAACAAGGGTGGGGGGAAACCCCAACAAAACAAAGTACACAAACCCTCAAATACAAAATCAATGACAAAAAAAATCAACAAAGATAATGCAAAAAAAAACAACAACCCCAAAAAACAAAAGAAAAGGAAAATTATATGTTATACAGCATGGACATGATCTGCTGGGATTCGGACAATGGCATTGAGGGCGATTCAATGGCAAAGGGTAGCTTTCTCTTTTGTTATTTTGATGGGTTTTTCTTGTATATTTTCCTTTATCAAATGCTGTTGATGTTGTCATTGTTATTGATTGCAAATGGTTGTATTTTTACTTGTGTGTGTGTACGTGCGTGTGTTTGTTTGTTTGTTTGTGTGTGTGCATGTGCATATGTGTTAGGTAAAGTGTGTAGATTGAGGTTGTCTGAAAAAGAAGTTTCAGCTGTGCAGGATCTCATTTATTGTGACAAAACCAAGGCTCAGTCTACACAGTGGAAGTGTGTATATATATATATATATATATATATATATATATATATATATATATATATATATATAGATATATAGATAGATACATAATTATAAATATTTAGGGATCAGCATGAGTTGCTTCACCAACATACTGAAAATTTAGAAATAGCAGTCAAAGAACTACTAATTCTAAACTACTTTGACTGCTATTTCTAAAATTAGTAGTTCTTTGACTGCTATTTCTAAATTTTCAGTATGTTGGTGAAGCAACTCATGCTGATCCCTATATATTTATAATTATAAATGTTTTTACCGATAAAGGTTTTTTGCATACTGAACTACTTGGCAAAATTGTTAATTATTAATTTTATTAACTAATTGGCAATTCCCTGCCCTATATCTGTATATATATAGATAGATAGATATCTTTAGGATAACAATTCAAAGAAAGAGACATCGATATTATGTAAATAGAGGAATTTATCTGTAAAAATATGTGACACTTATTCGGTAGCCATGATAAAACTCTGAGTTTCAGATGCCTGGGGTGGGAACCCACACCAACGGCTGGATAACTGAAGAGATGTTGGCGTGGGTTCCCACCCCGGCATCCGAAACTCTGAGTTTTATCATGGCTACCGAATAAGTGTCCCATATTTGTACAGATAGAGAGATTCAGGTGAATATGGTACTTAAGCTTTGAATCTCTAGGTCTGATAAGATAGTCCATAAATCAGAACCCCCCAAAAGAAACAAATAAAATCAGTGACAGTTAAATATCTGCTTAGAATTATTTACTAGCCTTTATGGTTTGGCTAAGCCAAAATGGTTTTTTGTATTCCTCCTTTCTACTTCGAGAGTTTAGATTTAATTATAAAAATATGTCCTGTTTAAATGTAATTTCATTAAATTTCTATATCTTTGTGCAGTTGAAAATTGTTCTACATTTTATATTTGATGTAATGTTTACATTGCTCAATTAAATGGAGTTGCATGAAATGATCGTACTGCATTATTTTGGACATCCTTGTTGCTTATTTTGATTTTATATATATATATATATATATATATATATATATATATATATATATATATATATATATATATGCACACACATAATAAAGAAACCCAGAGAAAAAGAAAAAAAGCAAACAAACGTGAGGACATTGCAAAAGCAATAAGACACTCAGAGAAAAAAGGGAGTAGCTGTTTTACGTTTTGAGCATAGCTCTTCTTTGGAAAAAAGGAAAAATAAGAAAGTCCAAAGGGAATGAACGAAGAAGGAGGAAAAATTGCAAACACTCCACATGTGGTTATATATATATATATATATATATATATATATATATATATATATATATATGTATGTATATATATATATATATATATATATATATATATATATATATATATATATATATATATATATATGTATGTATATATATATATATATATATATATATATATATATATATATATATGTATATATATATTATGTGTATGTATGTATTCTTTTATCTCCTTTCAGTTGTTTCAATCATTTGACTGTGGCCATACTGGAGCAGCGCCTTAAATGGATTTCTCATTGAAGAAATTGACTACAGTACTTAATCTTTGTAAATTTAGTATTTACTCTGTATATATATATGTGTATATATATATATATATATATATATATATATATATATATATATATATATATATATATATATATATATATATATATATATATGTATATATATGTATGTATATATATGTATGTATATATATGTATGTATATATATATATATGTATATATATATATATATATATATATATATATATATATGTATATATATATATATATATATATATATATATATATATATATATATATATATAAATATACATATGTATGTATATATATATATATATACATATGTATGTATATATATATATATGCATGTATATATGTATATATGTGTCTGTGTGCATGTATACATACATACATACATACATACATACATATATATATGTTAATGATATTAACGTATATGTGTGTGTATGTGCATATAAATATATTCTATATGTATATTCCTTTATTTTTGTTTTCTTAGTTCTCTTTTTCATATGTAGCTTTTCTGATTATCTCCCCAAAGCAGTCTAAAAACCTGATTTATCAGCTCTTAGAGTTCTTATATTACAGAAAAAGACATTTATCCCAAGCGCAATGCAGTAGAATCAAACCCAGCATCTCATCATTGTAATTGAAGTTTCTTAACCACACAGCTATTAATTTTTAATTTCTAAAGTTTATTTATGGTTTCCATATTTTGTTTTTATTTTAAAAATTTATTCTGACTTATTAAGAATTTGGATTTTTTTCTTGTTTACATTGTGAATTTTATATTCTTTGTTCATTTTTCAGTTTAATTTGTTTCACTTATTTTTTAAAATATATTTTGTCAATTCCATGCTGTCCTATTTTATTGTTCTTTTTGTTTGTTTTTGTTTTGTTATTTGGTCTGGTTTGATTTTTAAAAATATTTTTATTGTTTAAATTAATTTATTTTCTGTTCCTTTAGGTTCTTAAATTTTTTAAGTTACTATTCATATTGCTTTGATTTTTTTTTAGAAATATATCAAGTAGAGAGAGAGAGAGAGAGAGAGAGAGAGAGAGAGAGAGAGAGAGAGAGAGAGAGAGAGAGAGAGAGGAAGAGAGACAGACAGAGAGAAAATGGTAAAATGAGAATGCGTGTATTGGTCAAAAGGATTATCCAAAAATAGATATCTTTATATCGTTATATTTTAAGGAGCTTATCTTAAATTTCTTGGACCATTTATTTGTATTTTTGATTGTTCTTTTGTTGTTAGTCACTAAATGTTTGTGAGTATCAGTGTGTATGCGTGTTTTCCCTCTGTGTCTAATTCCTTAAATAATCTCTTATATGTTTACTAGTTTCAGACACTGAATTTTGGTCAAGCATAGGCATCACATTCAAGGTTATCGTTAATTATAATGACCCCCAGGAATTATTTTATTGATCTCAGAAACATGAAAGACAATTTGAGCCTGAGCAGGAGTTTGAACTCATGACATAAAGAATCAAACCAAATGCTGCCAGCTACAATTCTGCAATCGACACCAACATTTTATTGTTGTTGTTGTTGTTGTTGATGTTTAGACCAAATCAACTCTAATCGAGCAGGTTTATAACCAAAGGCAACATTCGATGCCTCCTGCTGCATTTCAGATAGCCAGGAATTATCTGAGTGTAATTTAACTACTATTTCTAACAGTTCAAGTGGCCACATCATATCTCCTTCTTGGCTTAATCACTAATAGTGTGGAATGAATTTAACAACCAATCAATATGGTGAATCACTTTGCAAATATTAAAATATTAAGATACCAAATTCTGAATTCAACACATTTGTATTCATATATAAAATGTGCGATGTACAATATGAACAAAATACATAATATGTATGCAAAGTATAAACAGCAGAGCATGTAAAATGTACAATAATCTTTAAATGAATTATTTGACAGCAAACTGAAAAATGTTCTCCTCATATTTAGATATATCTGATGATAAAGTTAGTACTGGTAGAATCAGTAATTTATTTCACATAGTTGAGTTTGGATTAATCTACAAATTGGTGTTGGTTAGCAGCAATTCATCCTTCATTGAGTAAATCTATGATCTAAACAGTCTGTTTATGTCTGTCTCATCTTTTTTAGATATATATGACCATATTAAGGGCTTACCTAGGAATAGTGATGCCAATAACTTGGTGTTAGAACTCAAAATGGAGATATGCTTCAGAATAAAGCATTAGTTGAGTACAAAGCATAATATGAAATTAAGTAAATGACAAAGGAACAAGAAACTTCATTAGCTTACTGATGTTTCTGCTATAAGGTGCAGTGCACTCAGAACTGAGTGCTTGTGCATCACCTTATAACAGAAACAGCGATAAGCTAATGAAGTCCATTGCAAAATTTCCTGTTCCTTTCTTATTTATTTAATTATGTAGCTATGGCTATGTAGTCCAACATATCTTTATTTTAATTAAGGAAATAGATTTAGCTTAGAGAAATAACTCAAATATGTCAAAATGCATGAAATAAGAGAAAGGGATCATGATTTGAATAGTGTACACAAAAACATTATTGAACTTTACTTCTGCGTTTGAGAGTAAAAAAACCCCAAATCATACAATAGTTGTTAGTAACTCTACATTAATGTTATGGAGAGATATTTTCAAGAAGTTAAGATTAGGCGCAGGAGTGGCTGTGTGGTAAGTAGCTTGCTTACCAACCACATGTTTCTGGGTTCAGTCCCACTGCGTGGCACCTTGGGCAAGTGTCTTCTACTATAGCCTCGGGCCGACCAAAGCCTTGTAAGTGGATTTGGTAGACAGAAACTGAAAGAAGCCCGTCGTATATATGTGTATATATATGTGTGTGTGCGTGTTTGTGTGTCTGTGTTTGTCCCCCTAACATCGCTTGACAACCGATGGTAGTGTGTTTACGTCCCCGTAACTTAGCAGTTCGGCAAAAGTGACTGATAGAATAAGTACTAGGCTTACAAAGAATAAGTCCTGGGGTCGATTTGCTCGACTAAAGGCGGTGCTCCAGCATGGCCACAGTCAAATGACTGAAACAAGTAAAAGAGTAAAAGAGTATTTAATCTCATGAAATTAATTCACATGTTTAAAGGAAAATCTGATCCTTACTTGAGGTTAAATGTAAACCATGGATGTCTTGGTATTATTGGAATCCAACATTATAGTATAGTGTGCTCAAGCTTGCTTTGCTCTGTATTTTACACACACTGAGAAAATGTATAACAAAAACTTTATATATAAAGGGATAAAATCCTTTTTTCCTGGTCTTAAAAGGATTTTATCCTTTATATATACTGTTCAGTATTTACATGTTGAAAAATATATCTTTGTAATATATATATATATATATACATATAAGTACATACATACATATATATATCTAACATATGGTATAATTATAATCAAGGCAAATTTTAGCCATTTTTCTGCAGACTGAAAAAAAATGATGAACAACCTTAATCGATCATTTGAACCTTATTGGGTTCTCATCAGAGAGGTCCACATCATTCCAATAATCTTCAGAGAAACAAGCAGCCAAACCATTTATATACTCAGCAAATGCAGCAGTTACTCTATGAAGGAGTCCCTAATTTGCATACCAAAAGTGTTTAACACTCTAT
Source organism: Octopus bimaculoides (assembly GCF_046866305.1). Classification (NCBI taxonomy): domain Eukaryota; kingdom Metazoa; phylum Mollusca; class Cephalopoda; order Octopoda; family Octopodidae; genus Octopus; species Octopus bimaculoides. The sequence continues at coordinate 111,261,390 of NC_142931.1, forward strand.
AAATGCCAGCAGCCTGTCAACGGGGATCTTAGTCCACACAGTATCAAGGTATGATATAATAAATACGTATGTATGTACCTAAATACATATATAAATGCTTTTTAATTTTTTTTAAGCCAAAGCAGTTTAATTTATAAGAAATAATACAAATCGACAGTTTGTACTTTTACCTTATATTTCAATGTCTTGGAATCAGTGCGTGTGTATATGAGGGGTTGCTTAGCATGCACAGAGAATTACTATTGTAGCCAGTCAGCTGGTTGTAGATCAGTTCTGTTGTTAACACATGGGTTGAGTTAGCTAATTAAGATGACTTCTTTTATTCTCAGTTTCCCAATGTTTTGTTCTGTGGCTTTAATGGAAACCTAGATGTATTGGGTAAGGCATTTCTCAAGTTGTTTTTGACAGAATAAACATTAGAGAACAGGTGATCATTAACCCTTAAGTGTAGTTGTCCAATGACATTTCTGATCAAGGATCTCTTGAAAGTACTATACATGTTTTATATACCATGTAGGAGTATAGACAGGTATTTTCATCATTGATTGTATAGTTGGACAATATAAAAATGGCGTTGATTTGTGTTGGCCAATTTTCAGTTAGGACATTCCTCAAAGAATCTGCTTTGAGAGTTTTAGTAATGTACTGTCCATGACTAACACTTATCCTTATTTCTTACATCACCAAATTTTCATCAACTGATTTCATTAAGTTTGATTCTCTTGTTAGTTGATTTTAGATTTTAGACACTTCTAGAAGAAGTTTTAGTCAACTAATGGATTCGATCATTTTCAATCATGGAAGTGTTTACAACTTGCGGTATTGCGTATCTGATGCCTTACCATGTTTAAGATAGAAAAATGTTTTGCTAATTTCAACAATATTTTGGTCTTTGTGCTGCAATTTTCTTTCAGCTTTTGAATGAAGAAATTTAACAGAAAGTTAAACAGATTGGCTGATAATATTATAGATATTTGGACAGAGGACTGACATTTGAAATTTTAACATTGAAAATCTATATGTTTATGCCTGTGTGCTTCATTGTGTATGTATAATGTGTGTGTATTTGTGTGTTTGTGTTTTATTTTATGCCGACCAAATTATCTTTGCTGCCAAAATTAACATACATGTTTATATATATATCTATATATATATAATTGTATATACAAGAA
>NC_142931.1:111267561-111285061 GCF_046866305.1 Octopus bimaculoides
ACTTTGCTTTTGCCCATTCAGAGTCTATTATGTTTCTTTATTGGCCACACAGGGCTGAACACAGAGGGGACAAAATACAAAGTAGAGCTTTTCTTTTTGGGAAGGAAAAAGAAAAAAACGCGGGTAGGGGTAGAATTTCGATCAAAAGGGATCATGGAAAAAAAAAGTAGGGGGGAACCAATCAATAGGGATCATGTATCACAGAAATGTCATAGTGTAAAATGGGAAACAGATTAGGTTTATCCGTAGAAAGAAAAGCCTACGGAAAAGACCACGGTAACCTTGGGCAATAATGTCAAGCAAAAAACACATTACAGTAAGTGACTCTTTTTTTCCTTTCTTTTTCTGGTTCATAGAATTATGCTCAAGGTGGCTCTGTCATTCACACGTGCCATCCTTGCTACATTTACCCATCTTCTTTTGAAACATTCACTGATCATTCAATAAGGGAAGTGTGATTAATTTGACTTAATTAGAGGTGAGCAACCTGCAGTGATAGTGTTGTGTAGCGTTCTAAGTAATGTACAATGTTTGTAGAAAAACCAGTATATTGGAAAATATTTTTTGAGCTAACTTTATTCAAATGTTGTCTTTTCAATTCAGTGTGAATTTCGGAAATACTTACAAATGTTCCAAGCTCACTTCTCAACCTTCTTGGATTTGTATAAAGTGAAGCAGCAATTTGAGTAAAGCTGCCCTTCTATGTGCTTCTTGTAGTGATGTAGTTTCCATCTAGTATCTCAAATAAAAATTTGTCTAAATGTTCTTTTAACATATCCACATCAGTGTCTCATAAATCTCTGAAATTTTTTGGCAAGGTATTGGAAAGCTGTGGACCTTTAAACCTTTAGCTGTTATGATACTGAATTCTTACTTTGTGAAGAAACCAGTATATTGGAAAATGATTTTTGAGCTAGATTTATTTAAATGCTATCTTTCCAATTCATTGTGAATTTCAGAAACAATTACCAGTATTCCAAATTCATTCCTCAACTTTCTCCTTGGATTTGTATCCAGTGGAGCAGTGATTTCAACAAAGCTGTCCTTCTATGTACTTCTTGCCATAATGTGGTTTCCATTTAGTATCTCAGATAGAAACTTGTCTAAATGTCTTTTTTGAACACCTCCACATCAGTGCCTCATAAATCTTCAAAGTTTTTTTGGCAAGGTATTGAAAAGCTGTGGACCCTCGAACATTAAGCTGTTACAATATTTAGATGGAGAGAACAGGATCTTTGATACTATACAATGGCATCAGGTTGAAGTATTGCTATAACTTTCAATCTCAAAGTTAGGTGCTAGAGTCTCCAGGACCTTTTACACACACACACTACTGCATATTTTTTGGATCTGCTCTTTGAAGAGTATAGTAGAGACTCAGTTCTTTCAGCCTCTTCCTGTAGCTCATATGTTGCACTCTCTGTTGGATTGCCAGTAGCTCATATGAAGCAAACTTTGTTCGATTGTCATCATTTCATATCAAGCAATCTTTGTTGGATTGTCTCAAGCTCTACAGTTAGATTGGTGCTTTATGACAAACATAATTAGGAGAAGTAGTCTCTCTATAGAAGTGCTCTATAGAAGTGCTCTCTATAGAATTAACATGGTTTCCTTTCCACTTGTTCTGATTGACTTTAGAATCTAGCCAACCAATTACCTGAATACTGCTGCCATCTTAATAATATGCACACTGCTTAATACATGGAAATCTAAAATAATTTCAAGAAAGATGTTTTTTAACTCAACATTTACACACTATTATTTGTAGCTTATTTGTTTCAAGTTCCAATGTTCCAAAAGAGAATTTATATGTATGTATATATATATATATATATATATATATATATATATATATATATATATATATATATATTTTATGTTAAAATTTCTGGGACATCTTACCAATAAAAAATTTTGAAACTCTGTCTTCTTTACATTTTCAGAGATGTACTTTTTTTTGTTTACTAAATAATTATATTTTACAACAAAAAATAAGCTTAGAAGTACACCTTTTTATAATGTAGACTTCCTGACATCTGGATTGCAACTTTCTACTAACAAAAAGGAAAGAAACTTTTTCTACATGGTTACATGTTCATTTAAAAAACAGTAGTCAAATCTCCAGCATTTCACATTCTAAAATCTGGTTTCTGAATTCGGTTCAATTGTTTCTGAATTAGGCTCAAGACCAATAATTTTTGTGGGTAACAGGTTAGTTAACACTAGTGCTTGAATGATGTTTTCTTTTATTGAACCTGAAATGGTGAAAAGCAAAGTTGGTCTTGATGAGATGTGAATTCAAAATGCAAATAATTCTTTTTAATTCTTGCAACTTTGGAGGAAAGTGGGGCATATCAGTTATGTCGATCTAGTTAATATTTGACTAATCCTCTACTTCATTGACTCCACAGGAATAAAGAATAAAGTTGACCTGGTGGAATCTGAATTCAGAATGTAACGAATCACAAAAAATAATGATGAGAATTTTGTCTGATGCTTTAAAGATCCTACCAACTTGCTGCCTTTCAGAATGCAATAATGAAAGAAAATATTACCTTAGCCCTTAAGAACTGACAAGACCGATCTGTTGGCCTAATATTACAAGCCTCAAGATTTGCTGGCTGGTGTTCATACTGGCCAATCAGATTGATTCTCACATTTCTTTCACATCTGGGCCTTTCAATGGCAGCTTCCATGACAGTTTGCTGTGTTTTGTGATTTTACATCGATGTTTTTGTGTTCCAAGTGAGCCTCATGAAATTTCACCATGTCCATCAGTGACACTGATGAAAATACCCTTAGCAAGTTTGATTTCTCCCAGCCTGGCAGTGAATCTGACACTGGAACTGTAAAAAGTCTGTTTATCTATGCATTGATCTATCTATCTTTAACTTTTTCTACTCAGAAGGTTGGTTTTAACACAACATTTCCATTTTTTTCTAATTCATCAGTTTCAAGATCCAATATTCCAAATAAAGAATTATATATGTATAAATACATATATAAAATTCATTTCTATTAAAATTTTTGGGATGTCTTGCCTGCATTATAAATGAAAATTAGACTTTAAAATTATTACTCATTTTCATCAACAAGAGAATATTTCACATCATTTAAAACTTCCTGGTTTGGTAACACCCATTTTACTTTTAAGATTTCACACTACAAGCTTTCCAGGGTATTTTCCTAATCATGGGATATTATATTAATAAAACAACTATGTTTGACTGTATCATTTCATTAAGTTGTTTTTTTTTATATTTTCTTCCTAGTTCTTTGAGTATATTTGGAAGTGTGGTTCCCAAATCTATCATTAATGTTGCAAAAATTTATATATTCATCTTCTAAATAAATTGAATTATGTTTCCACGTGTTGTTTTTAATATATATATATATATATATATATATATATACACAAATATATGTGTACATTCACACACACACACACACGTGTGTATGCATATATATGTGTGTGTGTGTGTGTATATATATATATATTTAGATATATATACATATGTACGTATATACTTATATTTATACTGATATCTATTGAGCTAGATATCTGTTTAACTGTCTAGCTGTATATTATGTACATATAAATATAGGTATATTTGAGATATATTTAAATACACATATGCGTGTGTGTGTGTGTGTATGTATCTATTTATATATATATATATATATATATACACACACACACACACATCTATATATATATATACACACATATAAACATATATATATGTATATAAATGAGTGCATATATATATATATGTATATAAATGAGTGTATACACACAGACACACACAGACACACACATATATATATGTATTTATTATACACACACAGATACAGTTACACTTATATGTAAGCATGTATACAAACATTCACATGCATATATACACATATGTACATACATACATACATGTGTGTGTGTGTGTATGTCTGTTGTTTTACTCATAAACATTTGGCATAGATGTTTAGGCTGTAGGTTTATTTAGCAGTGCTAGGAGATTAATAAAATTCAAACTGCAGACAGCGCCAGACAGAGTTCAATAATAATCAAATTCTTCTTAACCTGTTCAAAGAGAATCAGGAGTTAGGCGAGACAGAGAAGAATGGTAGTTATGATTAGGTCAGTTCACAAAAAATAGGCTTCCTTACTGGAGTGATGATACCCATATTAGTAAAGTCCAATATTTATTATATATATATATATATATACATGCATATGTGTTTGTATGTGTGTGTGTATAGATATATGCATGCATACACACATTCTCACAGACATATATACATATACACCAAAAAACACATTGTGCATACATATATACATGCCTATGTATGTGTATATATGTGTTTATGAGTATGTATGCCTCAGTATATGTGTGTATATGCATATGTATGTATATATATATATATATATATATATATATATATATATATATATATATATATATATATATATATATACATATATATATATATATGTTTGTATCTATAGATTCTATTCCAACATGACCACAACTTAGTGGGTTGTATTAAGATACATACACACATATGTATATGCATATATACATCCATATATATGTTGTGCCTGTGTGCGTGTATATATTTATTTATATGTCTGTGTATATATATGTATATATATTTATATGTGTGGTGTGTATGTATATATATATATATATATATATATATATATATATATATATATATACATGCATACATACAAATATATAAATATATATATATATATATATATATATATATACATGCATACATACAAATATATAAATATTTATATATATATATATATATATATATATATATATATATATATATATATATATATATATATACACACACACACACACATATATATCTGCATACACATATATACATGTTTATATATTTACATATATGTATATATATATATAACTGTATACAAACATACTCATATACATATATACATATGTGTGTGTATATATATATATGTGTAGATATGTATATATATACCTGTACACACACACACACACATATTTGGATGTTTGTGGCGTGTGTACGCCCGGGTAACCATCGTTGATATTGAGACCATCAAAAAAGCAAGCATGAGTGTCATTGTTGTAAAGAAAATATAAGGCGATTTGAAAGTTTTACATTTTCATATTGCTAAGTGCACAATGCAACCCTGAATATGTTGAAGTCTCAATCAATGCTCTGAATTATCCATCGATTCAACAGTACTTACAATTATTGTGATAAGATAATCACTAAGTAAATGTTTAGGTCTATTTGCTAATGCTGATTTGGTTTCAGTTTTTTTCTTTTTATGCAGATGTTGCCTCTGAGTAATTAACTATTGTAGATACTAATTTTCCATAAGTATTTATTCAATATATATATATATATACATATATATATATATATATATATATATATATATACAAGAATAAGGGCAGAGAATCGTCAATTAATAATAGAATTAATAATTAACAATTCTGCCAAGTAGTTCAGTATGAAAAAAAAACCTTTATCGGTAAAACTATTTATCATTATAAATATACAGGGATTAGCAATTGAGTTGCTTCTCCAACATACTGAAAATTTAGAAATAGCAGTCAAAGAACTACTGATTCCAAACTACAAATTTTTCTCTAAAGTGGATGGCGATATTTATGGCACACATAGAACAAAAAACCGGAGGGAAAAGCGTAAACAAACCAAGCCTTTAGTTAATTGGATACGAATCGTTTCATGGTTAAGTGAATGGAAATTTCACTATTCCAATCTTCAGCCCAAATATTCTGATAAATTTGAAAGTGTCTCTAAAAAAATTCACGGTAATTTTTGGCCATGCGACACCAAAAATCAACGATAAGAAAGGCACTTACGAATTCATCGGCTAGCGAGTTCAGGCACCTCACCTCAAGGTGAGGTGCCTGAACTCGCTAGCCGATTTTTGGTGTCGCATGGCCAAAAATTACCGTGAATTTTTTTAGAGACACTTTCAAATTTATCAGAATATTTGGGCTGAAGATTGGAATAGTGAAATTTCCATTCACTTAACCATGAAACGATTCGTATCCAATTAACTAAAGGCTTGGTTTGTTTACGCTTTTCCCTCCGGTTTTTTGTTCTATGTGTGCCATAAATATCGCCATCCACTTTAGAGAAAAATTTGTAGTTTGGAATCAGTAGTTCTTTGACTTCTATTTCTAAATTTTCAGTATGTTGGAGAAGCAACTCAATTGCTAATCCCTGTATATTTATAATGAATTATATATATATATATATATATATATATATATATATATATATATATATATATATATATATATATATATATATATATATGTATACTCTTTTACTTGTTTCAGTCATTTGGCTGCGGCCATGCTGGAGCATGCCTTTAGTCGAGAAAATTAACCCCAGGACTTATTCTTTGTAATCCTAGTACTTATTCTATCGGTCTATTTTGCCGAACCGCTAAGTTACGGGGGCGTAAACACACCAGCATCAGTTGTCAAGCAATGGTGGGGGGACAAACACAGACACACACACAAATACACATATATATATACATATACCTATATACGATGGGCTTCTTTCAGTTTCCGTCTACCAAATCCACTCACAAGGCTTTGGTCGGCCCGAGGCTATAGTAGAAGACACTTGCCCAAGGTGCCATGCAGTTGCACTGAACCCAGAACCATGTGGTTGGTAAGCAAGCTACTTACCACACAGCCACTCTTGCGCCTATATATATCTATATATGTGTGTCCCACCCACTCCACCAACACTTGATAATCTATGTTGGTGTGTTTATATCTCTGTAATTTAGTGGTTTGGCAAAAGAGACCAATAGAATGAGCTCTAGGCTTATGAAGAATAAGTTCTAGGATTGATTTCTTGGACTAAAATGAGTAAAACATGTAAAAGAATAAAAGAATACATGTATATATGAATTAAAGATATAAACTTAAGTGATGGCATATAAAACATTTCATATATTAGCGTCGGTTTTCTGTAAGTGAGTTTCAGAATGAAAGAAAATTGCATTTTACCAGACACTTAGCTTATGAAAACTTTTATTGAATAAGAATATGTACAGGTTTGTGTAAAAGAAATTTTACAGAAACATACAAAAAAAACAAAAAACATATTTTACTAACTGGTTTGCATTGTTATGCAGCTTGTCAAAGTTTAAACTCATGTTGTGGGCTAAAATTTTCCTTCTTCAGGATTATGGAGTGCCTGATTTTTCTATAACTGAATTTTTGTTAGCGTATACATCATCATCATCATCATCATCATTTAACGTCCGCTTTCCATGCTGGCATGGGTTGGACGATTTGACTGAGGTCTGGTGGACCAGGTGGCTACACCAGGCTCCAATCTGATTTGGCAGAGTTTCTACAGATGGATGCCCTTCCTAATGCCAACCACTCTGAGAGTGTAGTGGGTGCTTTTACGTGCCACCGGCACGAAGGCCAGTCAGGCGGGTACTGGCAATGGCCACGCTCGAAATGGTGTATTTTATGTGCCACCTGCACAGGAGCCAGCCCAGTGGTACTGGCAACGATCTCGCGCGAACATATGTATGATGAATTTGAATTGAGATTAATCTGTCTTTACTGTTAGTAAACAGATACAGTTTGAAATCACAATTAGGCTCTGTCGTCAGAGTGTAAGTATCTTGAGAGAAAAGCTGAACATTAGAAGCATCAGTTGTGGCGTGCAAGAGAGACGATTGCGCTGGTATGGACATGTGGTGAGAATGGATGAGGATAGCTGCGTGAAAAAGTGCCACACCCTAACAGTTGAGGGAACCCGTGGAAGAGGTAGGCCCAGGAAGACCTGGGCTGAGGTGGTGAGGCAAGACCTTCGTACATTGGGCCTCACCGAGGCGATGACTACTGACCGAGACCTTTGGAAATGTGCTGTGCGTGAGAAGACCCGGCAAGCCAAGTAAGATCGTTGCCAGTGCCCCTGGACTGGTTTGTGCGGGTGGCACATAAAAGACACCATTTCGAGCGTGGCCGTTTTCGTGCGGGTGACACGTAAAAGCACCCACTACACTCTCTGAGTGGTTGGCGTTAGGAAGGGCATCCAGCTGTAGAAACTCTGCCAAATCAGACTGGAGCCTGGTGTTGCCATCCGGTTTCACCAGTCCTCAGTCAAATCGTCCAACCCATGCTAGCATGGAAAGCGGACGTTAAACGATGATGATGATGATGATGATGATGAATTACAAAACAAATCAAGACTGCTGATGACTTAATTCAGAAGAAATGTATTAGGGTTGGTTCCCCTTGTCTCCTATGCATAGAGCAGAGGGTGTGAATTTAGTGCTACTAACCTACACACGTTTTAATTGATTAAACAATGTTTGTATTACTATATATTGAAGAACTATACATACATCATGGTACTTATTTATAACAAGAAGCACTGAACTGGACAGCATAAAGCATCACCATAGTGGTTCAATATAAATCTTTCAGATATTCAGAAGCAGATCAACAACCACTTAACCCATCTGTCATCAACTGCTTTAGTTAGAATAATGCACACAATACATGGAATGCAAAGCTGATTATTTTTCACAGAAATATGAAACAGTCAAATGCACACTTACAGAACAAACATTAAATTCGATGTTAAAGAATGTTAACATATGGTTTGGTTTACATGATGCTTCTTTTTTTTTTAATTCTCGTAAGTTTTTAACGAGATATGCTAGAAATATATAGAAAAAACATGATGAAATAGCTTTGCAAAATGTGGAAGAAAAGAACAAAAATTGGTTCGAATTAAGATTGAAATGACATCTATACAAATATGCAAGAACTCATATATATGTATACACACACACACACACACACACACACACATATACACACATAAGTATATACATATATAACTATATATATTTATATATATAAGTATATATATATATATATATATATATAGTGAAGTATATTTGCCATTTAAATGTGGCTGACCCCTAAGGGTGGATGTTACTGTTGCTTTTAGCCCCAGGAGAACATCTCCTCCAGCTGGCTTATCGACACATATCTGTGCCAAGGGAAGTTATCCTTCCCATCTTGATCTGCGATACGTACGGACCCGAGTTTCAGGGTTATTTCCCTTCTTCAGCGTACGATAATCGCCGACCTTTGATGAGAATGACAATCCCTTGGCAATATATAAGTCTTTTTTCCAGTGAAGTTATTCACTGATATCGAAAAAGTGAAAACAAGCAATGTTAAATCTCTGAACGAGGTGTTAACAGTAACTGCACGATAAAGTGAAGTATATTTGCCATTTAAATGTGGCTGACCCCTAAGGGTGGATGTTACTGTTGCTTTTAGCCCCAGGAGAACATCTCCTCCAGCTGGCTTATCGACACATATCTGTGCCAAGGGAAGTTATCCTTCCCATCTTGATCTGCGATACGTACGGACCCGAGTTTCAGGGTTATTTCCCTTCTTCAGCGTACGATAATCGCCGACCTTTGATGAGAATGACAATCCCTTGGCAATATATACGTCTTTTTCCAGTGAATAGACAGGACACAGATATGTGTCGATAAGCCAGCTGGAGGAGATGTTCTCCTGGGGCTAAAAGCAACAGTAACATCCACCCTTAGGGGTCAGCCACATTTAAATGGCAAATATACTTCACTTTATCGTGCAGTTACTGTTAACACCTCGTTCAGAGATTTAACATTGCTTGTTTTCACTTTTTCGATATCAGTGAATAACTTCACTGGAAAAAGACTTATATATTGCCAAGGGATTGTCATTCTCATCAAAGGTCGGCGATTATCGTACGCTGAAGAAGGGAAATAACTCTGAAACTCGGGTCCGTACGTATCGCAGATCAAGATGGGAAGGATAACTTCCCTTGGCAAAAATAGACAGGACACAGATATGTGTCGATAAGCCAGCTGGAGGAGATGTTCTCCTGGGGCTAAAAGCAACAGTAACATCCACCCTTAGGGGTCAGCCACATTTAAATGGCAAATATACTTCACTTTATCGTGCAGTTACTGTTAACACCTCGTTCAGAGATTTAACATATATATATATATATAAGTATATATATGTATATATGTAGGTATATATATATATATATGTATATATATATGTGTGTATATATATGTATAGATGTAAGTATATAGATGTAAGTGTATATATATGTATAGATGTAAGTATATATATATATGTATATATATATGTGTATATATATGTATATATATATATATATATATATATATATATATATATATATATATATATATATATATATATATATACACACACACACATATACAGAAACAGATATGAACAGGAAAAGATAAGCACTTGGTTGAATGCAACAAACAAAATGAAAAAAAAAAATTGTTAGTGTGCAGAAGTTTAAGAATAGTACATATTTCATAGGAATTTTTTTTTGTGTCAATTATATGTAGAGACATAAGTAGTTAAATGGATAGATTGATAGGCACACACACATGCTCAGACACACATACATATTCACACGCACATGCACAAACATGCAAATACTTTCACACGTATTTTTTCATGAGTGATTATTAGTAAGAAAAAATTATGATAGCTGACTTTTGCCATGTGTAACAAACAAAAGTGTCAATAAATATGCAATAAATTGTAAAAAGAAAAACTATACTATGTATACACACACACACACACACACACACACACAAACACACACACACACACATACAAACACACATTATTTTATAAATATATAGATATATGTATATAGTACATAGATATGCATAAGGATCTATATACATCGTATATATATAATACTATATAAACACACACACACATAAATAGTATATATTGTTTATATATAAAAGCAGTATATATATAAGGCATATGTGTACATAAATATATGTAAATGTATGTAAACACACACACACACACACACACATAAACACACACACATAAATATATGTAAGTATATGTAAACACACACACACACACACACACACACACATAAACACACACACATAAATATATGTAAGTATATGTAAACACACACACACACGTATATATATATATATATATATGTATATATATATAGTGTATTCAAAAGCATATATGTAAATATTTAGATGCACTTTCCTATATGTATGCATATACGTATACATGTATAAATGTTTGTTTATGTATATATATGTAATATTTAACTTTTAATAATTATGATAACAGTAACGAGCCCCACAGCAACAGCAACAACAACATCAAATAAGAATGACAATTACAACAACTCCAGCAACAGAAATAATCATAATTACAAGTGCAAAATTACATAGTAGTAGTAGTAGTAGTAGTAGTAGTAGTAGTAGAACTAGTAGTAATAATAATAAGATGATGGCAAAAACATCAGCAACAATAACAACAACTAAGAATAACATTTGTGACTGTCTGGATGAGCAAACACAACTCAACATCGAATGCAAGACTTGTCCATCAAGAGACCATCACCATCACCATCACAAAAAAACAAACAAACAAAAAAAATGTTCTCCAGAATAAAAATATTTAGATTTCGTAGAATTTTTTTCCTTTATGACAAGTATAGGTGTTTTTTTTGGAGAGATGCATGTACTTTTGCTAGGAATATTCCATGTGTATTGGAATATAGGTTGGAATTTGATTTGCTTGCTGATGTGAATGTTTAAGGGTATGAAGACAGTATATTTTATGTGAGTGTGTTTCTGGATGTGTATGCATGCATGTATGTGTGTGTGTGTGTCTGAGTGAGAGAAAAAGAGAGAGAGAGATGTATTAGATTGCTTCCAAGTTTGGGGATCCATTAAGAAAGGTATGGCAGATCAGTGGCTACTCTTTTACTCTTTTATCTGTTTCAGTCATTTGACTGCGGCCATGCTGGAGCACCACCTTTAGTCGAGCAAATCAACCCTAGGACTTATTCTTTGTAAGCCTAGTACTTATTCTATTGGTCTCTTTTATTTTGCCGAACCGCTAAGTTACGGGGACGTAAACACACCAGCATCGGTTGTCAAGCGATGTTGGGAGGGACAAACACAGACACACAAACACACACACACACACATATATATATATATATATTATATTATATTCTTTTATTCTTTTACTTGTTTCAGTCATTTGACTGTGGCCATGCTGGAGCACCGCCTTTAGTCGAGCAAATCGACCTCAGGACTTATTGTTTGTAAGCCTAGTACTTATTCTATCGGTCTCTTTTTGCCAAACAGCTAAGTTACGGGGACATAAACACGCCAGCATCGGTTGTCAAGCGATGTTGAGGGGACAAACACACACATATATATACATATACATATATATGACGGGCTTCTTTCAGTTTTTGTCTGCCAAATCCACTCACAAGGCTTTGGTCGGTCCGAGGCTATAGTAGAAGACACTTGCCCACGGTGTCACGCTGTGGGACTGAACCCGGAACCATATGGTTGATAAGCAAGCTACTTACCACACAGCCACTCCTGCGCCTGGTTCTCAACCATTTTTTAGCTAGGGACTCTTTTGATTCCTATTCTATTCTACTGGATCTTCATAGCCATTCAAAGTTAAAATAAAATCCTATTATATTTTCTATAATTAAATATTACTAAGAATTGAACTTTAAAAAATTGTTTAAAATATTCTGTGTATTGTAGAAGTATAACCAATTTATTGCAGATAACTTTTAACAGTAAAATCTTATGTGGACCCCCAAAGGCCATGTGAACCTTGGTTGCGAACCACTGGTATGGATGTTTGTTTATATGAAGAAATAATACAACGTATATACATATATACATATACACATACATATGTCCTGGAGTTGTGGGGAGCATAGTGACATCCCTTAATCATCATTATTACCAGTCCATTATGATTTAGAATGGTAGAACCTGTCAGGCTTCCAGGAATGGGTTAAATAGACTTCCCAGGATTAGGGAAGGCTCATGTTACTTTTGAGAAAGCTATGAGGAATGCATATATGTGTGTGTACTGTGTATATAAATATACATACATACATACATACATACATATATATATATATATATATATATATATATATATATATATATATATATATATATATGTGTGTGTGTGTGTGTGTGTGTGTGTGTGTGTGTGTGTGTGTGTGTGTGTGTGTGTGTGTGTGTGTGTAAACTTAGTGGTTAAAAAAATAAACAACATAATTGGTCATATGACTTAAAATCATGCCCATATATTCACTCCATAGAATGTAAATACATATTAAAATACCAGGGTGTTTAGCATATATATAACATGTATTTATATTCTATGGTGTGGATATATGGGGATGATTTGAAGCTGTGTAACCAATTATGTTGTTTATTTTTTAACCACTGTGTTTGTCTTTTTTCTCAGTTTTTACTTGAGCACTTCCCTTTGCAGCTTAATATTTAATTTACTTATCGATCCCTATAAGGGAAAAAAAAGAATTTAAAATTGTATATTTTGCGAATATACACACACACACATACATACATACATACATACATATATATATATATATATATATATATATATATATATATATATATATATATATATATATATATATATATATAATACAGAATGGGACAAGAACGCAAAACACTAAGACAGTTAGGTGATACAAGAAGGGGACAAAACATTTAGATAGACGATACAAAGAAAACACGGACAGGTCATTCGGAGTTTTCTCTCTTCAGTCAAGGTCCAGATTATCTTTGCAATTTAGGCTGGTTATTCTCGATATTGCTCCAATCTGGCCAGCCCCAAGGAAAAACAAAGCTAAGAGCATTAGATTCCTTGGAAGAAAGCAGCGAATCTTTACAAAAACAAGGACGGAAAAAAGATGAACAATGTTACACAAATACAGTAGGAATAATAACAGCACAAACCAACAGATGTCTTTCGACTAAGGCCGTATAAAATTAAGCTGGCGAGTATGGAAATAAGGCCTTACAGCCGGGATACACGATTTCACAGGAACAGGGAGGAATAACGATGTTGCACGCTCAACGGCCGCCCAGGAAAGAAAGGTCAGGCCTGGCCGAACACCGGTTACTTGGGAAGTGAAGAAAGAGAGGTAGAGGCAGAGGTACAAAAGAATTAAGGAGGGGCGAGAAAATATGACAGGGACACAGTGAAGTGAAAAGTGGAGGGAGAAGAGAAGGCAAGGAAATGTGAGCGAGGGAGAACGAAAGAACGAACATTAGAAAATTCCTATAAGAGATGAGAGTAGTAACTATACTGCGAAATCATGTTTATAGCCACATCAATATGGCTGTTTGATGTTGCTACAGGAAGAGCCTCCTCCAGTTGGTTGTCAATGCAATCTGCACCCGGTATATATTGCAAGTAGCAAGTGAACTTCTGCCATTTTTTAACAGACGATGGGGTCATCAGACCGAATGGTTTCAGGCTGGATGTGCCTGTCGTCAGTGGTGATATATACATATATATATATATATATACACAGATTTCTTATTAGCTCTGTATATATTCTATTCTTTGCACTAATATTTAACATTTGAACTATACACTAATATTTAATATTGAATTATACATTTGCCCCCATGGATAATATTAGGAAATGCAGTCTACAAACAATAATTATGATTTAACTTTTATGAAATTTATTGGTGCTTATACAAAATGATCAAATAATGAAATATTTTTATACAAAAGATAATATTTATAATCTTAAATTAAAATGAAATTGAAACAAATTTCTGATTGGTGTAACTTCTCCCATAACTTCTCTTCTTTGTCTATGAGTGTTTCTCTCTTACTAAGTGCATGTGTGTGTGCAGGGAGAGAGAGAAAGAGAGAGAGAATGACAAGTAGAGAGAGAATGACAAGTAGAGAGAGAAAGAGAGAGAATGACAAGTAGAGAGAGAGAGAGAGAGAATGACAAACGCAGAGAGAGAGAGATAGAGAGAGAGAGAGAGCAAGCATTCATTTACTCACTGTCTGTCACCAAACCTAGTATGTACAATCTCTCCTTGCCTGTCATTTGCTCTCTCTCTCTCTCTCTCTCTCTCTCTCACTCTCTCTCCCTCTCTCTATATATATTGTACAATGTGACTGTAGAAATCAGCCATTGTACAGCAACCATGAAGAATTTTAGTCAAATGAATGAAACCTCTTTTTGTTTGAAGCCTATTACTTATTTTAACGGTACTTTTTGCTGAACTGCTAAGTTACAATAGCATAAACAAACCAACACCAGTTAGGTACAGATATACAGACATACACACAGACATACACACACATATGCACGTACATATTTGATGGGCTTCTTTCAGCTTCTGTTTGCTAAATCCTCTCACCAGGCTTTGGTTGGCTTGAGGCCATAGCACATGACACTTGTACAATGCACCACACAGTGTTACTGAACCCAGAACTGCATGGTAGAGAAGCAAATTTCTTACCACACAGCCATATCATATATAGATATATACATACATATATGTGTATATACATATATATATACACACATACACACACATTTATATCTGTATATATATGTATATGTGTATATATATATATATATATATATATATATATATATATATATATATATATATATATATGTATACTCTACAGTCTCCTGTTGCCTCTCTCTTACTCTCTCACCCATTACATCTCTCTTTATGTCCTTCTGCACAGACAAGTCCCATCTCTAATGGCTAATGATGATAGCTAAACATTATGCTGGTAACGGGAGAGTCAAGGGACTTGATAAAGCTTAGACAATATTTTCTGATCCGTATCGGACTGATATGTAATGTAATAGACTGATGGCTTTATATTGATTACTGATAGAAATAGACACAAGAGGGCGTGTCTAGCTATATGTATTTGTTTATGTGTCAGTATATATGTATGTGTGTAGCTCTGAGTGTATGTGCGTGTATATGTGTACATCACATTTCATGGGTAAACATTAACAACTATAGGTGTGTGTATGTGTGAGTATATTTGAGTGCTTTTGATTTTGTATGTTTGTGTGCATATATGCTTCGATTTATTTGCATGTGCACCTGCATTGTTATATATATAAATGTGTGTGTGTTTGTGTGTGTGTGTGTATACATGGCTATGTATGAATATATCTACGCGTGCATGTGTGCGCATGAAAGTTTTTGTATATTTGTGTATACCTGTATGTATATGTATGTGTGCATATATATATATATATATATATATATATATATATATATGTGTGTGTGTGTGTGTGTATGTATGCCCATTTATCTATCCATCTATCAATCTGTCAATATGTATGTACATATACATATATATACAAATATTTTTTAGCATGTGCGTGTCTATGTACATGCACGCAGGTATGTATAGGATGCTTGTATTTATATCTATAGTTTTGTGGTTGGTCTATATGTAATATGGGTCAGATTTGTTGAACACAGAGTGTGAGCATCTAAAATTACGTATTTTTATGTACGTATATATCCATGTAGACCTATATACTTATATATATATATATATCGTTATACATTAGGCTAAACAAATTGTTGTACTAAATCTCTGGCTGATGATCTTCAGTAATATATAATCTTCAGAATATCGGCGACAGAAAATTCGTCGAAATAATTTGCAATTTTTACGTATTGGCTTCATCCTTTCCTTTACATGAAACAGCTTCCTATCTATCTATCTATCTATCTATCTATCTATCTATCTATTTATCTGCCTGTCTGTTTGTCTGTCTGCCTGTCTGTTTTCCATTGTCTGTATGGACATATATAAGTCTATTTGAACGTAACATTATGCTCTCCTCACTGTGTGTGTATGTGCTAATAAATGATCCGCTATGTATCACTATATGCATGTGTGTGTGTTTGTGCCTTTGCGCAGACGCGCTCTGTATTTGTAAACATGTTAATATATAATTATATATTTCTCTATGGAGCAGTGATTCTGTTTATGGGTTACTATATGCTGTTGTTTAATTTAGCATGAATTTTATCCTTTTTTTTTTTATTAGTAATGGTCAGCAAATTAATGGAATCGATCAAGCATTGGTCAGAACGTCTTTGCAGTATTTGTGACTTTTTTTATGTGTTTTCAGTTCAAATTTAGCTAAGATTCATTTCGCCTCCTTTTGAAATGTTTGACTTCTTACGTTAAAAAAATACATTAATCTTATCTAGGCCATAACAATTTTGAAACTTCGGAGAGGATTAAATAAATCGTTTATAATGGAGTAACTCGAAGGAGATAAAGCTATAAATAATGTGTAAATAGGTTAAAATTCCTTCTTGGCTGGAAGAAGTCAAGGGCCGTAGTTCTTTACACTGAACTCTGAAAAGGGTTTGGTTGTGTAAAATTGATGTTGATGAAAACTAGGAGTAGAATAGAAGATAAACGAATACAGTCGTTAGAAATTCCTTAGAATTCCATTAAGTAGTTGTTTCACTTCTCTCAGTTCCGAT
>NC_142931.1:111290061-111310061 GCF_046866305.1 Octopus bimaculoides
TACACGTTTCCTATTGTCATCTAATTAGTCCAATTTACTGGATTCTTCTTCGTTGTCACCTTCTTTTTCATTATCACCCTCGCCATCATCTTAGTCATCATCGAGGTATTGGAATCTTCATCATCACCGCCGTCTTTGTCGTCGTTTCCACCATCGCCACCTTTAGTTTCAACTGCTGCTCTCCTCTCATTTTGTCATTTTTGTCTCCGTCTTCACTTTTTACTCCTCCGTCATGCAGCATCGTCTCTTTGACATTGTTTTCAGCCGTACCGTCATCACCACTATTTTACCTACGTGCGCACACACACACACATACACATACACATACAACAAACAAACACACACAGACCACGCACACGCACATTCTATCTCATTCTTTCTTCCTCTTCTTCGTCTAATTGCTGTAGGTCCTAATTACTCTAATGTAAGTTGTCAACTAATTTTATCTCTAAGTGTCTCGTCTTAATTGCATTATAAAAATTCACGTCGTCTAATTATTCCATGCTGCTGTGTCATTTACTTCTCTTATATGAGGGTTCCCTACCTCCTCCTCCTCCTCCACTTCCTCAATCTCCTTCTTTCTCCTCTCACCACTACCATCGCTACATCAGCAAACCACATTTTTCTGTTAATTATGTCACCGGATAGTTTTTCGTGCTAGTATGTTTCTCCTTTCATCTACATTTTTTTTTCTCAGTTGAAGTTCTTGTGTTTTTGAAATTTCTACATATTTTCTTTTCTTCATCAACATTAAAAAAAAACAAAAAAACAACAGTTTATTTTGTCCAAGATAAGTAAATAAAAACTGAGAATAATTTCTTTGCTAATCCTTTTTCACCGAAGCCTTTATTATTATTATTATTATTATTATTATTATTATTATTATTATTATTATTATTATTATTATTATTATTGTTATGGACGTATTTTCAGGTTACTCGTGAAAAAACTGATTATTACTAAGTTTTACTAAATTCTCAATGCCAAGAGTTGGAAGCTAGATGCTCGGACCTTGGTCATTGCCTGCAAAACCTGAATTTGTCCTGAGTTCAAATTCCACCGAGGTCGATAAAAAAAGTACCAGTTGAATACTGGGGCTGATGTAATCGACTTACACCCTCCCCGAAATTGCTGGCCTTCTGCTAAAATTTGAAATCAATATTTAGTCAAGTTTTATGGAAGTAAGGTTTAAGTGTGTATCATTATAGGTTTAAAGAATTGACCTCAGTCCTTGTTTTTTAAAGCCTGGTACGCATTCTATCGGTCCTCTTTTTGCTGAACCGCTAAGATATGGGGGTCGTAAACAAACCAACACCGGTTATCAAGCGGTGGTGGGGGACAAACGTAGGCACACGGTCACATACATACATTTGAAGGACTTCTTTCAGTGTCTGTCAACCAAATCTACTCGCGAGGTTTTAATAGGATGTACTTGCTCGTGGTGCCATGCAGTGGGACTGAACCCAGAGCCATGCGATTGGGAAGCAAGCTTCTTACTCCACAGCCAGGCCTGCTCCTATGTGCATTTTGTGACTATTTTATATATATATAATGTATACATATATGCACACACACACTCACGCACATATATATTTATATAATATATGTGTGTGTGTGTGTGTGTGTGTGTGTGTGTGTGTGTGTGTGTGAGGCGCGATGGCCCAGTAGTTAGGGCAGCGGACTCGCGGTCGTAGGATCGCGGTTTCGATTTCCAGACCGGGCGTTGTCAGTGTCTATTAAGCGAAAACACCTAAAGCTCTACGAGGCTCCGGAAGAGGATGGTGGCGAACCTTGCTGTACTCTTTCACCACAACTTTCTCTCACTCTTTCTTCCTGTTTCTGTTGTACCTGTATTTCAAAGGGCCAGCCTTGTCACACTCTGTGTCACGCTGAATCTTCCTGAGAACTACGTTAAGGGTACATGTGTTTTGCACGTTCATTTCACGAGCAGGCTGTTCCGTTGATCGTATCGACTGGAATCCTCGTCGACGTAAGTTCCATGACGAAGTGCCACGAATGACTATATATATATATGCACACACAATATACACACATACACGACCGCACACATATCTTCAAGGACAAACAACAGAATGAATGCACATAGCACATTATCACAAAGATACACTTTCATTTACAGTATGATAACTTCCAGTTATTGCTTTCTACTAATACTAGAACTAGGTTGTTGTACAGTGGTTCCCCACACCAATATTTGCAGAGAAGGCGGTGAGCTGGGAGAAACGTTAGCACGCGGGGCGAAATGCATAGCGGCATTTCATTTGCTGTTACGTTCTGAGTTCAAATTCTGCCGAGGTTGACTTTGCCTTTTATTCTTTCGGGGTCGATAAATTAAGTATCAGTTACGCACTGTGGTCGATGTAATAGACTTAATCCCTTTGTCTGTCATTGTTTGTCCCCTCTGTGTTTAGCCCCTTGTGAGCAATAAAAAAATAAGAAATGTTAGCACGCCGGGCGAAATGCTTAGCGGTATTTAGTCTGCCACTGCGTTCTGAGTTCAAATTCCGCCGAGGTCGACTTTGCCTTTCATCCTTTCGGGGTCGATAAATTAAGTACCAGTTACGCACTGGGGTCGATATAATCGACTTAATCCGTTTGTCTGTCCTTGTTTGTCCCGTCTGTGTGTAGCTCCTTGTGGGCAGTAAAGAAATAGGTATTTAGTCTGCTTTACGTTCTGCATTCAAATTCCGCCAAGGTCGACTTTTCCTTTCATCCTTTTAGGGTCGATAAATTTAGTACTGGGGTCGATCTAATCGACTGGCCCCTCCCCAAAAATTTTAGGGCCCTCTGCCTAGAGTAGAAAAGAATATTTGTAGAGAAAACAAGTTTTCGAAATCAGTTGAAAAGACTGAATTTTATTAATATATTTAAGTATTTTTTTTATTAATTATTTTTATCTTCCACACAGAATTAACATTTTTTTCTCATATAATTCGTTCTTTCATTTTTATATTATCCTAAATATGTTTTATTTCGATTTTATATATTTATATTTGGCTTTCACGTTTTTTTCCTCTTTGTGTGTGTATGCGTCTGTCTGTCTGTCTGTCTATCTGTCTGTCTGTCTGTATGTATGTATGTATCTATCTATCTATCTACACACACACATATATACATAAATACAAGTATATATGCCATATATCTAAATATGATATATGTATTTTACGTGTATACACAAATGGTATATACATAAATGCAATATGAAAGCACACAAATATAACATATTTCTCTGTTTATATGCATACAATATCTCATAGATATAAGTATTCATATGTGTCCATAAAGTCATATATGTTGTGGACATATAGATATATATTAATCTGTGATGTACTTACACACACAGACACACACAGATATACACACATGGTATTTTCTCTCGTCACTTCTTACACTTGCTCCAAACAAGCTCCCTTAGACCCTTTTCTATTATTCCTTTGTTTCAACCCAAACTAATGTAAACCTTTCATATGTAAAGACACTTGTAAGTGATTACTTTTCATCCGAAAATGCCTCGATATCTGTGTAACGATGAACTTGTTCCTTCACTCTGGTTTTCTTTATATAAATGTATTGGCGATAATTGACAGGGAGCTAAAATTAGCATTGGTCTCTTTCTGTCTCTCAGGTTCCCCATTCCTGCTCACCATTCTTTCTCTTTCTTCTGTTGGTGTTTGTCTATCAAATGGATTATTTAATTCTTTGTTTGTTTGTTTGTTTCTTTGTTAGTTTGCTTGCTAGTTGCAGAATCATCCTAGAAATCCTCCTAAATAAATTTGCCTCTCACTCTTTTGGTATTATTAAATTAGAATATCTGCATGATTAACTATGGGGAAACCGAACAAAATCTCTCTCTATATGTAAATGTTTACACGTGATTTTGTGTGTCTGCATACACACACACACACACACACACACACACACACACACACACACGTATATATATGTTTATGTATATACACATATATATAATTATGTATGTATCAGTGTGTGTGTGTGCCTGCGTGTATATATATATGTATATATATATATATATATATATATATATATATATATATATATATATATATATATATATATATATATATATATACATACATATATATATATATATATATATATATATATATATATATATATATATATAGATATATAGATATATATACACACACACACAAAATCACATAGAAATCTATATTCCGAAATACGTTGATAGAATCTCTGTGTGTATATGACTATGTAGATATGTGCTTTGTATACACACACACACATATAGATACATACATATACGCATGCGTACATAAACACATACATAGAAATATTTCTTAGCATAGTGCTCAATACATTTTTCTGTCGTAGTCACAGAGTGCTTAATGCCTCAACCAGAGCTATTATATAAATTTAATTTAATATACTTATACGTATAAAATTTGTGGCTGCGTACTTGTTTGTGTGCATACATACATACCTACCTACCTACATACATATATATATATATATATATATATATACATATATATACAGGCGCAGGAGTGACTGTGTGGTAAAAAGCTTACTTGTCAACCACATGGTCCCGGGATCAGTCCTACTGCGTAGCATCTTGATCACGTGTCTTCTACTATAACCTCGGACTAACCAAAACCTTGTGAGTGGATTTGGTAGACGGGAACTGAAAGAAGCCCGTCGTATATGTATATATATATATATATGTATGTGTGTGTGTGTTATTTCTTTACTACCCACAAGGGGCTACACACAGAGGGGACAAACAAGGAGAGACAAACACGGATTAAGTCGATTATATCGACCCCAGTGCGTAACTGGTACTTATTTAATCGACCCCGAAAGGATGAAAGGCAAAGTCGACCTCGGCGGAATTTGAACTCAGAACGTGGCGGCAGACGAAATACGGCTAAGCATTTCGCCCGATGTGCTAACGTTTCTGCCAGCTCGCCGTGTGTGTTTGTTTGTGTGTATGTCTGTGTTTGTCTCCCCATCATCACTTGACAATCGGTGTTGGTGTGTTAACGCCCCCGTAATCTATCAGTTTGGCAAAAGAGACCGATAAAATAAGTACTAGGTTTACAAAGAATAAGTCCTGGGATCGATTTGTTCGACTAAAGGCGGTGCACCAGGATGGCCGCAGTCAAATGATTGAAACAAGTAAAAGAATAAAAGAATACATATGTATGTATGTATGTATGTATGTATGTATGTATGTATATGCACAGTAGATTAAATTTATAATTTAGCCCTGTTCAATGCATCGACCATTTCCTCACTATTCTACTGCCATGTCACCTATTGTTTAACTGGATTTATTCCCTATCATAACAGCATTCCTATTTAGTTTCTAAGTCTATATTTTCCTCTCGCATTCACTATTTCTCTTCTATTTTTCTCCCTACCTCTGATTTTAGAACGCCAAATACTGCGGTATGCGTCCTGAGAGAATATCTCATACTAACGCAGAGTACCACATACATATCATTAGCAGATGAGAACCATGCATGTGTGCGTGTGACTTTGTCTTACTCCTGATGATGACTAACAACCGAAACGTTACAAATATTCCTCTTTTGCCATCAACGGGTTAACCTAATTTCTGATTTGTTAAACATTGTTGATCCGATGTTGTCCTTTTCTTATTGTTAATACCGTTAAGCACCGTTAATACCGAATCGCGATCTTTATATTCTACTCAGTATGGATGAATTTATAGAATTTTGAATACTGTAGCATTCGTCTTGAGAGATCTCTTAATACAGACGCACGCGTGCGCACACACACATATATGTATGTATGTATGTATGTATGTATGTATGTATGTATGTATGTATGTATGTATGTATGTATGTATATATATATATATGTGTGTGTGTGTGTGTGTGTTTGTGTGTGTGTGTGTGTGTGTGTGTGTGTGTGCATGCGTATGTGTATATGTATATGTGTATTCATTTATATAAATGCGTTCGTATATATATTCGTATATAATTGTCAGTGCCACGTAAAATGCACCCGTGCCAGTGCCACGTAGAAAAGTACTAATTCGGAGCCCCGTAAAAAAGCATTCTTGCTGGTGCAACGTACAAAAGCACGCGTTCGGGGCCATGTAAAAAGCATCCGTCCTAGTGCCACGTATAAAGCACACGTACCGGAGCAACATATAAAGCACCCGTTCCAGTTCTACGTAAAAAGTACCCAGTGCACTTTGTAAAGCGGTTGTCGTTAGGAAGGGCATCCAGTTATAGAAACCATAACAAAACAGACAATTGGAGTCTGGGCAGCTCTCAGACAAGCCAGTTCTCTGTCAAACCGTCCAGCACATACCAGCATGGAATACGAACGTTAAATGATGATGATGTTGTTGATGGTAATGATACACACACACACACACACACATGCATGGTTATCATCTGCTAATGATGTGTATGTGGTACCCTGCGTCAGTATGGGAGATTCACTCAGGACGCATACCGCAGTATTTAGCGTTCTAAAAATACATCTACATTGAGTAGTATATAAAGACTGTTATTCGATACACACACAAACATATTTAAATACTGACATAAATAATAAAAATAATTAAGTCAGAATTTGACCACTACAAACAAATCAACTTGTAACTGCTGAGGCAAATTACTAATGATGAATAAAATGGGTAAGTATACTAGAATTCAACCAGTAATGCAAGCAATAACACTAACGCCAAATATATTCAAATCAATTCTCGATAATGAGACTGTGAAGTTCTAGAAATATCACATATGCATTTAGGAACGCTACCCTTCCAAATCAACTGCAAAAAGTTAATAAGAAAGTATGATAAACAAAGTTAAAATTTGAACATAGTAGCGTGTGTGGCAAGAAACTTGCTTCCCAATCACATGGTACCAGGTTCAGTCCCACTGTGTGACACCTTGGGCAAATGACTTCTACTATACTCTCGGGCGGACCAAAGCATTGTAAGTGGATTTGGTTGATGGAAACTGATAGAAGCTCATCGTACACACACACACACACACACATACACACATGCGTATGTGTACGTATGTGTGTATGTATCTGTGTTTGTCCTCCACCGGTGTTGGTGTGTTTACGTCCCCGCAACTTAGCACTGCTTTAAAAGAAATAAGTTACGGGATTGATTTGTTCGACTAAAAATCTTCAAGGCGTTGCCCCAGTATGGTTGTAGTCTAATGACTGAAAGAAGTAAACGATATATATATATATATATATATATATATATATATATATATATATATATATATAGTGTAGTATATTGCCACTTAAGTGTGGCTGACCCCTAGGGGTGGATGTTACTGTTGCTTTTAGCCCCAGGAGGACATCTCCTCCAGCTGGCTTATCGACACACGACTGTGTCCTGTTTGCCAAGGGAGTTATCCCTCTCACCTCGACCAGCAGCACGAACGTATCCGGATTTCAGGGTTATTTCCCTTCGTCGGCGTTCGACAGCTGATGACCTTGGTGAGAGAGACAAAAACCTGGCAAACCTTATATCTTCTTTTCCAGTGACATTCTTCACTGATATTGAAAAGGTGAAAACAAGCAATGTTAATTCTCTAAATGAAGTATTAACAGTAACTGCACGATAAAGTGTAGTATATTGCCACTTAAGTGTGGCTGACCCCTAGGGGTGGATGTTACTGTTGCTTTTAGCCCCAGGAGGACATCTCCTCCAGCTGGCTTATCGACACACGACTGTGTCCTGTTTGCCAAGGGAGTTATCCCTCTCACCTCGACCAGCAGCACGAACGTATCCGGATTTCAGGGTTATTTCCCTTCGTCGGCGTTCGACAGCTGATGACCTTGGTGAGAGAGACAAAAACCTGGCAAACCTTATATCTTCTTTTCCAGTGACATTCTTCACTGATATTGAAAAGGTGAAAACAAGCAATGTTAATTCTCTAAATGAAGTATTAACAGTAACTGCACGATAAAGTGTAGTATATTGCCACTTAAGTGTGGCTGACCCCTAGGGGTGGATGTTACTGTTGCTTTTAGCCCCAGGATGACCAAGGTCATCAGCTGTCGAACGCCGACGAAGCGAAATAACCCTGAAATCCGGATACGTTCGTGCTGCTGGTCGAGGTGAGAGGGATAACTCCCTTGGCAAACAGGACACAGTCGTGTGTCGATAAGCCAGCTGGAGGAGATGTCCTCCTGGGGCTAAAAGCAACAGTAACATCCACCCCTAGGGGTCAGCCACACTTAAGTGGCAATATACTACACTTTATCGTGCAGTTACTGTTAATACTTCATTTAGAGAATTAACATTGCTTGTTTTCACCTTTTCAATATCAGTGAAGAATGTCACTGGAAAAGAAGATATAAGGTTTGCCAGGTTTTTGTCTCTCTCACCAAGGTCATCAGCTGTCGAACGCCGACGAAGGGAAATAACCCTGAAATCCGGATACGTTCGTGCTGCTGGTCGAGGTGAGAGGGATAACTCCCTTGGCAAACAGGACACAGTCGTGTGTCGATAAGCCAGCTGGAGGAGATGTCCTCCTGGGGCTAAAAGCAACAGTAACATCCACCCCTAGGGGTCAGCCACACTTAAGTGGCAATATACTACACTTTATCGTGCAGTTACTGTTAATACTTCATTTAGAGAATTAACATTGCTTATATATATATATATATATATATACACACACACACATACATATATTTATATACTCACACACACACACATACACATGATATAACATTTGCTAACGTAGATTTTGATAATTTTTAAAGATTCTTTTATTAACTGTTATTTATATCATTTGATTACATTTTTAGTTTTCTTTTTCAATTTTTAATTCCTTGTTTTTTTATTAATCTCTTTCATCTTTTCTTTTATTTTTCGTTATAAATATATTATTTCATTCGTAGCTTATACTAGTTTTGTCATATAGTCTCTCTTATATGTCAGTTTCTCTTATAAAGTGATTCACTATCCATGTAAAAAGGAAAACCTTTTCTGAGCATCACAATCACCTTTTTTTTCAATCATCGTTCAGCATCAAAGTTTTCTTCCCTTAAAGATGAAACACTTTTAATATCTATTATTTTCTTTGTATATTAGTTGTTGCTTGCTTTTGAATTTGGTTTGTAAGACAAATCGCAATCAATCAATACTTTCCATTGGGTTGGCCAAAACATCCGTTCGGCTTTTGTCGACACTAAACTTCAATTACTTTAATAAGCAGCTTACTTCAGTCTGTCTCTGACACATGCGCAGTCGCAACACTTTAAGGTAGTCTGATGCGAACTTGCGACAAGACAGGTTGTATTTTGTGTGCTTGGGATCACCCTGAAAAATAAAGAACTAAAACAAACATTATCGACACCTCGTGATATTTTTTATTTAAAAAAAATTAACAAGAAAGAAGCAGAAACCTGTCGGAAAGTATGCGCTGTGTACCAAAAGGACGCCGTTACGGTACGAGTGTACCGAAAGTAGTTTTCACCATTTTGATTGGGAAATTTTTAGATTCAAGATGCACCTCGCACTGGCAGGTCAACTGAGATTAATAGCGAGAAAATTAAAGAGCTAGTCGATACCAACTCCCGTTATGCAATCAGAATGATCACAGATATTCTCCAAATATCCAAATCGTCTGCATCAACTTGTTACGTCAGCAGGCTTTATGCCTGTGTCCCACATGAATTGTTTGCGTCTAACCTTGCCGAACGGTTTTTCTATTTGCGATTTGTTGCGGAACCGTGAAGAAAATTATCCTTTTATGAAGAGAATGGTGACGGAATGAAAAATAGACCCTGTATAACAACGTGATGTACAAATGATCATGGGGGAGGGGAGTGTAGCGAACCATCACAAAAAGCTTCTAAAGTAGGACTTCTCCCGAAGAAGATCATGTTCGGAATTTGGTGGGATTGGAAGGGTGTGTCCTTTATGAGCTTCTTCACACGGACAAGGCCATGAATTCGGATGTATATTATGACCAGCTGGACAATTAAATGTAGCGATCTACCATAAGTGTCTAGCACTATCTGATCGTAAGAGCATAGTTTTTCATTTACGTCAATGCCAGACTACACGCTTATTTGCAGATGCTGCAAAAGCTACTGAGACTTCACACGGAAGTTTTGCCGCCTTCTCCATATTCACCCAGAATTGTACCTGTTTCGGTATCTCCAAAATTCAATAAATATACAGACCTTCAACTCTGAAGAGAATGTAAAAGTTCACCTGGAAGAGTTTTTCGCCATTAAAGACGGCAAATTTTTTTGAGCAGGGAATAATGGAACTGCCCACAAGATGGCAGTAAGTAGTGGAATGAAACAGTAATTATATCGGTGTCTGATGATAAATCGTCTTGTGTTTAAGACTTGTCTTAATTTTGCTTAAAAGACTTAGACTTTTGACAAACCCACTGATAGATCTGGTCTTTATTTTCTATTAATTAGCATGCCAAATCATGATTAGAAATAAATTTTGTTGTATTTTGGAAAAGGAAGTTATGTCAAAAAAGAAACACACGCGCTGATTGGTTATATTCCACGACTTTCTTGTTTTTTTACTAGTCAACTAGTTAACCATTTAAGTAATTAACTAATCGAAAGATTGATTAAAAGCTATGCTGAGAAATATCTGTATGTACTTCAGCTATGCTGAGAAATATCTGTATACTGAGAAATATGTGCCATTAATAAGTTAGCGGGGTAACTTATAAATGAAAGAACAATGAAGTACCTACCAGAATGAATAATTAGTCAAACGTATTAATCAAACAATCGATTGGTTAACTGGTTGACTCATAATAATAACAGAAATAATATAGAAACAGTACGTGTGTTAATATTGACATAATGACTCCCAAGATACAAAATGTTATATTTTAATTTTATATTAAGCACATTTCTAAATTTCTGCATTTCACTCGATATTGCACTACCTAAGGGTCAAACTCAGCGAAGACTGTAAATTTTGATATAATAAGCATATTTACATCTATACACTCTACCCAAAGTATTTAGAAGTTCTATTCAGGATAAGGCGTACGATGTGTATACACTATGTACTATATGCATACTATCACACACACATATATATATATATATATCTGTATATTTATTCTTTTATTTGTTTCAGTTATTTCACCGCGGCCATGCTGGAGCACCACCTTCAGTCGAACAAATCGACCTCATGACTTATTCTTTGTGAGCCTACTACTTATTCTATCGTTCGCTTTTGCCGAACCGCTAAGTTATGGGGACATAAATACACCAACATCGGTTGTCAAGTGATCGTGGGTGTACAAACACAGAAACACAAATACACACACACACACACACACACACACACACACACACACACGCATATATACAGTGCGCGTATTCTTTCTTGACATAACTTCCTTTCCAAAATACAACAAAATCCACTCACAAGGCTTTGGTCGGCCCGAGGCTATAATAGAAGACACTTGCCCAAGTGGGACTGAACCCGGAACCATGTGGCTGGTAAGCAAGTTACTTACCACACAGACACTCCTGTGCATATATATAAATAAATAAAGATATCATTATTATTATTATTAACAAATGATAACAACAATAATATAAGTGGGCGGCAAGCATTGTTGTTATTATTTAGTAATAATAATAATAATAATAATAATAATAATATCTTTACTTATTTAAGTATAACTATACACAGATATCGTTTGAATTTGGCGCTGGTCTTTCAACAATTTTGACGGGCATTACGAAGCGAGCATAAATTTAATCATTGGTTAACAGCGATACCTACTCATGGGGAAATATCTCAAAGTTCGAAATCACGTGATATAGATGCAATGGAAAGTTAAATTTTGCTAGTTTCCTGATTTTCATCAGCCTGTTGTATTTTCAATGAAATGGTGGCTTATGCCCTCAATTATAATTAATTATAATTAATAATAAATTTATATATATATATATATATATATATATATATATATATATATATATATATATATATATATGTATACACACACACATATGCATACATATACATGTAACTCCCAATAAATTGGTTGAGTGCCCTTCATTCGTTTGTCCACTCACTCGTATATAGAATAATACATATATATATGTGTGTGTGTGTGTGTGTGTGTGTGTGTGTCTAAAACTCCGTTGAACGATAAATTGCTGATGTAATCTCAAAATGTACATGTAGAGTGTTCTTTAATACATAATAAACAAAAATTACACGTTTCCGATCATTCAGCTGGTGATCTTGAGTATATTTTGAAATATTATGAAGTTATGAAGAAAGAGCGTATTTTTGTGTTCTTTTTAGAATATGTTGGTCGGGAATTAGTTTTCCAGTGTTCTTTCACCTGTTCGCATCCTTCAATTATGGACATCTGAAGAGAAAAAAAAAAGGGATGTCCTCGATGATTATGGTTTGTGGTTTAAGTACAAAATTAGCAAATTCTAAGAGATGGGTTTAGTCAATATCATAGACCCTAGGCCTTGACTTTTATTTTACATATCGACCTTTGAATGGTGGAAGGCAAAGTTGACCTCAGGCAGGGCTTGAACTCAGAATATAAA
This sequence comes from Octopus bimaculoides, assembly GCF_046866305.1. NCBI lineage: Eukaryota > Metazoa > Mollusca > Cephalopoda > Octopoda > Octopodidae > Octopus > Octopus bimaculoides. The sequence continues at coordinate 111,302,650 of NC_142931.1, forward strand.
ATCACTGGACCAAATATTGAAAAGCATTTTCTTTAACGATCTAACAATTTTCTCAGCTCACAATCTTCTCTATTTTAATGATAATGAAGACAACAATTACGATAACAGTGATGATTGATATCTGCTAAGAACCTTCATATCTTAATGTACCACATTAGTATTATATCAATGTATAGAAGCAGCAAACTAGCAGAATCGATAGCACATCGGACAAAGTGCTCAGCGGCATTTCGTCAGTCTTTACATTCTGAGTTCAAATTTCGCCTTCCGGGGTCGATAAAACAAGTACCAGTTGAGTACTGGAGTCGATGCAATCAACTAGTCCCGTTTCCTCAAAATTTCAGGCCTTTTGTTTTTCCTATAGTATAAAGGATTATTATTGTTATTATTATTATTATTATTATTATTATTATTATTATTATTATTATTATTATGATTAAGACGAAGAGCGCGATTCGATTGTAAGATATTTGATTAGTTGAACAATATTTCAACAGTACGTCTGTCTTTTTTATTTTTTTCTTCATCATCAGTTTTTAAGTTACAATTATTATTATTATTATTATTATTTTATGTTTGACTTTTGTTTTGCATTTGTACAAGTTGGATCCAAGTCTCACCCAGAGACCTCAAGAGACAACAAGTTAGAAGTTCATGTAGGTGTTATGCCTAGGGTACCATATATTTGGATTTGTACAGTTTTGTTCAAGTGAATGTTTAAGAAACCATAAGAAAATTATGTTTGCTTTAAAATTTGAGATCACATAGACAGTATTTTACGTAGGATATGGGCAGTTCCCATGAGCACTATCTTTTGGACTTCAGCCATTTTGGGGTTTCCTGGTATCTGAGCTAGGTAGTAATCAGCCCGTTTCGCTGTCATTCCCAGGGCACCTATGACAATAGGTATTGTTTTCGTCTTCAGATTCCACATTTTGCTAATTTCTATTTCAAGATCTTTATATTTGCTCAGTTTTTGGTAGGTCTTGACAGATACGTTTATATCAATTGGGACAGTCATATCAATGAGGAGGCATGATTTTTGTCTGAAGTCTTTCAGTATGATGTCTGGCCTATTTGCGTCTATCTTTCTGTCAGTTTGAATGGTGAAGTTCCAGAGGAGTGCAATGTGATCATTTTCAAGTACTGGGGGTGGTTTGTGTTCCCACCAGTTTTTATCATGGGGCAAGTCCAGGTTTTTGCATATTACCCAGTGAATATATTGTGCAGCTCTATCATGCCTGTTGAGATACTCTGTAGGCGCAAGCAGACTGCACATGGAGACAACATGATCGATGGTCTCATTTTGTTGTTGGCATATACGACATAATGGGGAGCTGCCGTTCTTTAATATGTTGGCCTGGTAGTTCTTTGTAGGTAGGCATTGATCTTGGGCTGCTATGATAAACCCCTCTGTTTCTGATTTCAATCCAGAGGCCATTAACCATTGGTGGGTAAGGGCTTTGTCAATATCTGCATTATTCGCTCTCTTTGGGTATTTGCCATTGAGAGGTTTTCCATGCCATTTTTCAGTCATAATAGCTAAGGCAGCAATTTTAGCACGGGTTTTCAAGCGCTTAGCTTTTTCTGTAGGTGTTTCTAGTTCGTCTAATTCTTGAATTTGTTGCAATTGGAATTCACTTAGATATTCCTTTGCCTGTTTTGTTACTGAGTAAGATGCTTTCTTGCTTTCATATTTTAAGACAAGTTTTAGCATCCAGTCCTCAGAGTTTTTCATATAGGTGTCTAGGCCAATTGTGGCTACCTTCATTGATAATGCCAGCTGTAGTAGTCCTCGACCTCCCTCTTTTCTTGGCAGATAAAGACGTTCTATATCTGCCTTAGGGTGGTGCATTCTATGCATTGTCAACAGTTTTCGTATTTTTCTGTCAACATTACATATTTCAGTAATTGACCAGTTAACGATGTTGAAACTGTAAGTCACGACTGGTATGGCTAGAGCATTGATCGCTTCGATCCTGTTTCTCGCGTTCAGCTCTGTCTTCAGTATTGCTCTCACCCTGCGATAACATTCTCTTCTGATCCTTTCCCTCATCACTGAGTGCTTGATATTGTCCCCTTCAATTACCCCTAGGTATTTGTAGCTCTCCGCTGGTTCTAACTCTTTTATGACATTTTGCTGGTCAAGGTTCACATTAGATGTATTTGTCATTTTTCCTTTGATAAAGATAGCTTTTGCACATTTATCAAGGCCAAATTGCATCCTGATGTCATCACTGAATTGTTTAACAATCGCTAGTAGGCCTTTGAGTTGTTGGTCATTTTTTGCAAAGAGCTTTAAATCATCCATGTAAATGAGATGATTTATATTTTTATCAAATATTTTATAACCATACTGTGCATCATTGAGCAATTTTGAGAGCGGTATTAGGGCTAGACAGAAGAGGAGTGGTGATAGTGAGTCACCCTGGAAAATGCCACATGAAATTCTTACATCTCCAGCATTTAGAGATTCATTGTCATTGTTCAACATCAGTGTGGTTCTCCATGATCTCATACTTACAGATAAAAAGTTTCGCAGAGTAGGAGCTATTTTATACATTTCCAGACATTTCCTAATCCAGCTATGTGGTAGGCTATCAAAGGCCTTTTTATAGTCTATCCAGGCTATTGACAAGTTTTTGTGTCGCTTGTGACAATCTTCTAAGATCATCTTATTGATGAGTAGCTGATCTTTACAACCATAAGATCCACGTTTACATCCCTTTTGCTCATTAGGGAATATGCTACTTTCTATTAAAAAACTATAGGTGTACTCGGTTAGGACAGATGTTAGCGTCTTATACATTGTTGTTAAGCAGGTTATGGGGCGATAACTTTTTGGTTCGTTTGTTTCCTCATTTTTTGGAAGCAGGAATGTTAAACCATTAACTAGCCAAGAGGGCATCAAACTAGGATTTTGCAAAACATCGTTGTAAAGTTTTGTTAGCAGTTCATGGCTTTCTGGGAAGGCATTCAACCAGAAGTTAGGAATTTTATCCTTTCCTGGAGACTTCCATTTGCTTGACCTCCTGAGAGCAGATCTTATATCTTCTACCCTGACCCCCTCCCACTTTTGCTCCTCTAAGGAGTCTAGGTCTGTAGCTATTCTATCAATCCAAGGGGCCTTTTCATTGTGTGTTTTATCTTCTGCCCAGATTTTATTCCAAAATTCTTGCACTTCTTCTTTTGATGGGACAGACTTTATTGTTACTGGTGTTTTCCCTATCTTCCTGTAGAAATTTTTGGGGTTATTTTTGAACATGTTATTATCTCGGAAGAATTTAACACGCTTTTCATACCTTGCTATGCGGGCAGCTTTAGCACATACCTTTTGCTTGATGGTTTCTATGGTGGCATCAATGTCAACTATGGTTTTCATGTTATATTTTTTCTTTAGTTTTTGGGTCTTTGTAGGTTTGATACTCTTGTCAAATTTAAGGTTTTTCAAACATTCTATGTCAGATCTAAGCAGCTTAATTTGGTGTTGAATGCGTTCTTGCCAAGAAGGCTTTTTGTGGGAGTGTTGTCTTTTTCTAATCTTTTCACCACATAGAATCGTTGAGATTCTTGCGGATGCATAGTACAGGTGGTTGAGATCTGTAATATCAACATCATTAGCTGAAATTATATCCTTAAGTGCAAGGCGGATTTTACCAATTATTTTCAGGTTTTGGTTAGAATTGCGAATTTTGGGGAGAGTGTCGCGTTCATTCATACTAGTTTCTTTAATTTTCAGCCATTCAATCATGATTTGATTTTTTAGATCATGTAGTTCTGTTGCGTCGATTTCTGTATGACTTCCTTCATCTATTTGATTTTCACCTGCCTTAGTGTTTATGGTTGGTTCAGAGAGTATTTTATTTTGCCTATCAGTTACCTTAACTCTTTCAATTATTACTGTATTTTCATCAGCCTTGGGCTGGTTTATAATTATTTCCTCTGTAGTATCTTCTTTAGCTGCAGTTTCATTCTTTTTATCCTTTACTGCTTGCTTAATTTGGTCAATCTCTATTTCAGTTAGTAATTTTTTTTTTATAATGTTTCTTCTGACGTTGGCAAGTTACTGTCTATGTAGGGTCTTACTGCAAGGTGTTTCTGTCTCCAGTTTAAGTAGGTTTGTACAGTATTAGATTTATCTGTAGGGAAATATATGGCACGGTAGAAGGCTCTAAGAACTTCTTTATTATCTTCCCTAGACCATTTTTCATTCTTTATCTTTTGGTTATTTGATGACGAGCATGGATGGCCATCTGTTGGAATATTCCGGTTGTGGGGTACTTCCAGCTCCTGTGTGTCGGGAAGATTTGAACCAGTAGCATATTTCTCGTCTCGGATCTGGTTCATTATCCGAGTAAGTGGTCCTTTATAATCCGGTCTATGACCATTGCGGTTTATATTTTGTTTTATTAACAGTGAGGCATAACAAGCTTCGACGTTGACGCTAGGGGACGGATCTGTCTGTTTAGGGTAAGTTTTTTGAGACAACACCGTCTCCGAGCTTTCGTGACGTAGCTTCTTAAGGCTAGCAGATCTATTTCGAGTGAGTGGCCCTTTGTGATTCGGTCGATAACCACTCTGGTTTGTGATCTGCCTTGTTATCATTGAGGCATGACGAGCTTTGGCGTTGACATTCGGGGACGGATTTGTCTGTTTAGGGTCAGTTTTTTGAGACAACACCGTCACCGAGTTCTCAGCATGTAAACATTGCTCGTAGCGTAGTTTTTTAAGGCTAGCAGATCGGTATTCATCTGTATTTTTTTTGTTGATAGATTTATCTCCAGGCATAGTGTATTTTTGTGTGTGTGTGGCGTTTTAAACTTATGAATGGTTCACTGTCTGTATTTGTTCACAAAATGAAAATAAACAAAGAAGAAAGAAAAAAAGTTTTGGTTTTGCTTCGTTTGTGATATGTGTTTTCGTATCCGTAAGTGTGTCCTGTGATTTTTACGTAGTTCTGTAAACATTAAGATGCATGTGTAGTTCTATGGGTATCAAAACGTATATATCATTGTGTACACGTTCAAGTGTATGCGTAATTATTCAATATATGTACTTACTATTTTGTTCCATTTCTTTTTTTTTATATAGTTTGTAAACTTTCCGGTGTTGGTTTTGCGTGTGTGATCGCACGTGTTTCATTGAGACATCGTGCATAGGAGGTCCTGTGCTTTGTATTGCAGTGAAATTTCATTTTTTAAGAATAAAAATATTCTTAAAAAAATTATCTTCGTTAAAAGACCGCTTCCTTCAAATCTTCCACCGGTTCTTTTGGTTAATTCCATCGATGTTATTGGATTAGATATGTTTTTGTATAGGGAGCCCGGTGTAGCACATCCATGTTGTTATTCAGCCCGGTGCTTATTATTATTATTATTATTATTATTATTATTATTATTATTATTATTATTAAGACGGTGAGCTAACATAAATGTTAGCACGTCGGGTAAAATGCTTAGCGATATTTCGTTCGTCTTTACTTTCTGAGTTCAAATTCCGCTGAAGTCGTTTTTGCCTTTCATCCTTTCGGGGTCGATAAGTTAAGTACCAGTTGCGTACTGATTCGATCTCAAAATTTCAGGCCTTGTGCCTATAGTAGAAAGGATTGTTATTATTATTATTATTATTATTATTATTATTATTATTATTATTATTATTATTATATCGTCCACTAGATAACAATGGCACTCTTCTTTTAATGTTGACTCTATATCTTTAGGAGGAGTTACCTCAATCCTTTCTATATTATTATTATTATTATTATTATTATTATTATTATTATTATTATTATTATTATTGTAGTGTGTCCACAAAATTGCTAGCAGGCTGAACAAGATGCTTAACAGCATTTCTTCTGTCTTTACGTTCTGCGCTCAAATTCTGCTGTGATTGAATTTGCCGTTCATACTCTTGAGACCGATAAAATAAATATCATTCTAGCACTGGGATTGGTATAATCGGCTAACCCTTGCTCCAATCAATTTCAGGCCTTATTAGAAAGAACTATATCAACATATACAAAAATATATTACTAACTCAATATTCTACTAAATTTTAAACTCTGATTTGAACATACAACGTCAGGAGTTATCAAAAATATATGAAATTTAATTTTCAAATAAAAAACAATTTCATAAGCAAAATGGTCTGTGTTATTGCATGTTCATATTTGATATATTTTTGTTGCATTTCAAAGTATGTAAATACATAATATATGATATATAATGTATTTAATGTATCATATAACATAATATAATGCAATATGATATATAATACATATATATATATATATATATATATATATATATATATATACATGCATGCATATGAAGATATATATATATATATACATACATACATACATATGAAGATATAAGAGTGTATATATATATATATATATATATATATATATATATACATAGGCGCGTATATATATTGTTTATTAAAAAACTTCTTTTAAAGTTCTTTGTCAGTTACAAAAAATATAATAATAACCACATGCACACGCACACAACAAAAGCTCAGAATACACGAAACACTCTTCCACCGTCACAACCTTCCCCCTATTTACACACATGTACTGTATACAATATTCCCTTCATAAAATATTTAAACTATTTACTTAAAAGTAACACTTGTGAATCTCATTCTTTTTCTCAGAGACTAACTCAAAGAACGATACAAGCAAAATTTTCCCAATCTTATTATTTTTTTTTTTTGTCAACTCCATCTACATTTCCGCTTTCCCTTTACTTTTCTCTTTTTACCTCTTCTTCCTTCTACTCCCCCTTTATCCCTCCTCTCTGTTCTTTCTTTTCTCTTTTCTTTCACCCTTTCTTGTTTACTTTTCTTGTTTCTTCCTTTTCATGCTTTTTCAATAGTGTTATTATTTTTCATAATTTTCTTGATGTTTGATATATAAAAGAGAGTGAGAGAGAGAGAGAGAGAAAAATTTAAGTTTTCTCACCTAATGAACCTCTTCGGTGAGAGTCAATTAATTAAAAAGCTGTCGTGATACTTATGTTTTTGTACAAATTTTTGCTTTATACATACATACATACATACATATAAATATATATATGTATATATATATATATATATATATATATATATATATATATATATATATATATATGCATACATATATATATTTATTTATTTATTTATATATATATACACATAGATATATCTGTACATATATATGTGTGTGTGGTGTGTGTACATGTATATATATATATATATATATATATATATATATATATATATATATATATATATACACACACATATATATATATGATGCTTTAGTTTTTTTTGTTTTTTCATATTTTTTAGTTTTTGTAAACTATGGTTTATTTTGGGGTTTCTGTCTTTTCTTTTTTCTTTTTTTTGTGTTGTGATTGATGTTTTTC
>NC_142931.1:111315061-111327561 GCF_046866305.1 Octopus bimaculoides
GGCAGTAGAGTTTTCAAACGTTAATGCTTTGAATTACCTTACGCTTCTCAAAGTTTATCAGTTAGTCTGTATATTTAATTGAAATCTCACATTAATAAACTTTATACTCCCTCTCGCCCTCTCTCTCTCTCCACCCTTAATCATTTAAGCCTCTATTTTTGTACCATTGTGAATCTTGTCCAAGGTGGAGGCGCAATGGCCCAGTAGTTAGGGTAGCGGACTCGCGGTCATAAGATCGCGGTTTCGATTCCCAGACCGAGCGTTGTGAGTGTTTATTGAGTGAAAACACCTAAAAGCTCCACGAGGCTCCGGCAGGGGATGGTGGCGAACCCTGCTGTACACTTCCACCACAACTTCTTACTCTTACTTCCTGTTTCTGTTGTGCCTGTAATTCAAAGGGTCAGCCTTGTCACGCTGTGTCACGCTGAATATCCCCGAGAACTACGCTAAGGGGACACGTGTCTGTGGAGTGCTCAGCCACTTGCACGTTAATTTCACGAGCAGGTTGTTCCGTTGATCGGATCAACTGGATCCCTCGACGTCGTAAGCGACAGAGTGCCAACAACAACGAATATTGTCCACTGTAAACACTTCCTCGAAAAATGGCTACCTTATGTTACACCATACACAGCAATCATTAGACTGACAGAAAAACTCCTGTACGGTATATCATTCAGATAGTTTCGTACTAAGTTCGAATCCCGGAAAATTTGCTTTTGACCCTACTGGAACCAATCATGTATTGGGGATGGCGACATCAATTAATCTCAATCCTTTAAAATTGTTGGCCTTAATCATAAATAAAGAGATGAGCTGGCAAAATCATTAAACTATTGGAAAACACTTAAAATTGATTTCTTCAGCCTTTTTATGTTTACATTCTGGGTTCAAATCCAACCGATGTCAACTTTGCCTCTATCGGTCCTTCACATTTAATATGTACAATTAATAAGTACACACATACATAATGTATGTATTAAAAGACCGATGTTGACTTAGAATAGCATTATTCAAGGTTTCACAAGAATTTGAAAATAACTTATCATTTGAAGCAAGCATACACACGATCAAAAGCGCTGAATCCTTGAGCAAGACACTTTATTTCCCGTTGCTCCGTTCCACTCAGCCGGCAAAAATGAATAGTACTTGTAACTCAAAGGACCAGCCCCTTGTCACATTCTGTGTCACGCTGAATCCTCCTGAGAACTACGTTAAAGGTACGTGTGTCTGCGGAGTGCTCAACTACTTGCACGTTAATTTCACCAGCAGGCTGTTCCGTTGATCAGATCAACTGGAACCCTCATCGTCGTAACCAACGGGGTGCCGTTGTACATATTAATTAAATTTGATGGTAGACTCACGAGTCAGAGAAAGACGATTCTGCAATTACTTGCTGGACAACCTGCGTATATGATTTGTTTATTATGATCAAATGTTAGTGGTGCACATTAACTCCTACCTTCCATCAAATCGTCATTACCTGTACACGTGCACAGTGTACCAGACGCAAGGTGACGAACTGATCACAGAACAACGTCAGATGAAGTGTTTTGCTCAAGAACACAATGCACTTCCCGCTCCTGGAATCGTACCTACGATCTTGCGATTGGGAGTTCAACGCTCTAACCACTGGTTCACATGCCCACACACACTATATATATATATATATATATATATATATATATAAAGTACATGAAACAAAAGATCACCTGGTGATTGGTGGAGATAGACTTAAAACTACAATATTACTTACATACACCTTGATAGTAAGAACAAACAGTAAACAAGAATGTTTTCAAGATTTTATAAAATACTACCCCAACCTTCCCATATAATTAATTAATAAAAAAATATTTACGCTTAAAACGATAAACATAAAATCCAACGCAAAAAAGGAAAGAAAAGTATCAAGAATATTGACAAATCTCCTTCATACTATTTTTCATTTTTCTCATGCATTCCTTTTCATCACTCCCACTTTCACTCATTTACTTTACGTAGCTATCATTAGCATTCGTAATCTTTCTGCTCCTCATTTTCACTCCTTCTTGCTCTAACTCTCTATCAAACTCTTTTTTTCTTTTCTTATATATGGTGTTGCTTTAATGTTCTATCGACAGAAGTGTTTTTACCTACGACCCCTTGTAGTGGAAGAGGTCAGTAACTTGTAACTTTTTTTTTTCAAAAACAATGTAGAGGTTTTAATGTTGAGACTTTCAAGCCAAACTAAAGCAAAGAAGTAAATAATTTTTGCAATGTGATTTGTGTGTTAAACGAAGTGATGGTGGATGGTTTTGTGGAGTGTTAATAAATAATCTTACCAGAAGCTAACACCAAAGCTACCACAAGAAAAATACAGAAGTCTCTGGCGTACAGAAAATTTAATCGGAAGTTGTTTTCATTATGTTCTACCGATACTATCTAGAAACAAATATCTTAAAAAATAAAATCGAATAAAGAAATGAATAATAAAAGTGTGGTGTCTATTTTGTTGTTCTGGAAAGTTGATCTATTCGTATTTTCTTTTAGGTATTTTTTTTTCCAGATATAAGAGATCCCTGTAATCTTAAGATATAAAAGTCGCTATAAAAGGGGGTTATTTTGTCAAATGAGATTTTGTTCAATATTAACCAGCATATTCTGTTTGTTTGTTTGCTTTTTGTTTTGCTATTGATATTCAATGGACTTAATACAACAAACCACTCATCAATCTCCCCCCTCCTCCTCGCGCTCGTCAGGACCACCACAACCACCTTGCTGCCGCCCCTGTTATTACTATCACTACTGTTGCTGTTGTTACTACTACTACTACAACTACTACTACAACTGCTGCTGCTGCTTTTGTTGTTGCTGTTGTTGTTATTATTGTTGCTGCTAATGATGATGATGATACTACTACTACTACTACTACTACTACTACTACTACTACTACTAGATTTGGGTCCTCTCCCGATGGTCTCTTTTTCTTATGCTACTGTTGGATATTCAGTAATTTAAATAAAATGTTCCTTTGTTTTTAATACAAGTAAACTAATGAGTTTAAGTGACAAAAAAAAAAATGACATTTAATGATGTTAAAATAAGGTGAAAATATATAAAAGCTCTCGGATTTTGGTCTTTGCTAAAGCCGCCCTCCACCTATTGAAACTGTACTTATGTCACTGAATGTATACAAGATGCAGCATTAACCTCTAATGGGGAAATCCATGAAATACTTCAGCATAATAATGATTTGAAGCTGGGTGCTCAAATTCTTACCATTGACAATAAATATTTTGTCCTCGGTTCTAGAAGCCAACAAGTATGAACTCTCCCCTCCCTCAACCAAATATTCTCGTTCATCGTCTTGGAGCAATGGAAACATGGTGGAGGCTAGAAAAGAGCAGAAAACTGTTGAATAAAAGGGAAGAACACCTAACAGCAGAAAACCAAGATCAGCCAAAATTACAACAAGAGGAAGGAAGAAGTAGAAGAAAGAAGACTATGAAGGTGATGATAATGATGTTGGCATAAAATTTCCTTTATTACCTAATGTTGGTTGAAATGCACGTGTTTATAAATTTAAGCCTATTGAACTACACAAAAAGATTATATAGAAGATAACGGGAAAACATATCTACATTTTTAACTAATATCAATAAAAGCTTTTGAAATCCTTTGTAGTTAATGTTGTAATTATTAACTGCTCTAAGACATTCTCACAAGGTAGAAACTCCTTGGAAGCTGCTCATACTCTGTACTTAATCATTATGAACGTTTCCTTTTCTCTCACTTCTCTCACTTCCTAAACCTATCACCTTCTATGAAGGAAAAAAAACCTTGCATGAATTTCCTCCAAACTTTAATTAACGTTTACTGCAATGTCACTCTTGTAATGCCTCCAATTAACTGTGATGTATCTAATTAACAAATTTGCTGGCTAAGTCATGCTGAAGATTCCGAAAAAGGGAGAAATAGTATTAGACATGATTACCAGTAACTACAAATTTTAAGAACTTCACTCTAGATAAAAAAAATGTGAACTCATGTATCCTCTTTGTACTCCTTGATTTCAGATTCAAATTTCTAATCCCACCTTACATTGTGAGGATATTGTCACCTTCCTTCGTATTAACGGCGATCCTGAGAACATCACTCATGTATAAAGTTTCTGGTCGTTCAGAAAATGAACCATTACCTCATGAATCTAAGAATGCTATTATGTTGTGATAGAGTTAATCGTGATATATTAATTACCAAAGATCAAATAGGACCGCAATGCAGGAGTCATGCAAGTGATAAACTTTGGGTGAAAATAATTACAAGATGTTATTCCATACTGAAGTAGGAATGTCTAGAATTCGTAGAATGTCTTTTGTAACTTGTCCCACATTAAGGATATTTGCATGTGCTTCCAAGTGCACTGTATTCTAACATGAAAAGTGTTTGGTGAGCAGAAACATGGGGCGTTCAAACTGGAATTTAAATCACTGTTTCTTTCCTCTATGTAGGTGAGTCACCAAAATTGTTTTCTTCATCTACTTTTATATAATACCTTGATTCGTTTAGCGTGTTTCTTTATAGTTGTATAATTATTATATGTATTGAAATTTTCGTGAATTAGAAACCCCTAAATAAGTATAACTCTTGCCAAAATTAGAATCCCAAATGACAATTAAACAATGTTTGCAATATATGGTATAATATATATAGCAAAAAAGAAGCATCAACCAAGAAACCAGGAATATCATCGGACTATAGATAACCAAATTACAACAGGTATATAGTCCATTGTTTTGTTCTATAGTGCATTGTTATACCATTCTAAACTTTTTATTCTTTACAAACAATACACAATGCTTCAAGCGAACTACAATACTCTCTTATATCTAATTTAGTATTATACAAGTGTCATTGAACCAAAAGACACGCTTGAACATTTTAAATTGCTTTATTTAATGTAATTTGTCTTTGATAAAGTTAAGACATGCGCACTGGATCTGACCTTATATGATATGTTATACGAGAATTTGAAGTCGGTTCGACACTCTAATCAAGATCTTATCAATATTTCAGTTTTCTACCAGCCAACAATACCGTTCCTCTTTTGTACCTATTCATTGCCAGGTCGACTGGTGTCCGTATGACTCTAAATAGGAACTCCCTAAACAAGTTTAACCCTACATGAACTAGGATTTCAATGAAGGACAACTTAGAACTATGAGAACACAAGATGCAAAAGGTTTACAGTCAACAATATGCACACAAGAAAACAAAAAACAAAATAAAGCAGAAAACGAACAGAAATATATTGAAGGTATACATCTCATCTTCAGAGGCTTAATGGTTATTATTATGGTTTCGACGTCTGGGTTGTGTCAGCTGCATCAGAAACATAAACACTGCGCCACAAATATCGTCTCTTACATTTTCAGCTATTTTCAAAGGAACTTTTGAAGGAGTTTCTTATGGATGTGTGGAAAGACATGGTTGCCGCCAATCATGGCAGAATAGAATATATGGCAATAACTCCCCGGTTTCTCATAAAACCTACGGTGAGTTAATATTACAGTTCAATTTGCTGCTCTCCACGCCTGCTTGTAAGCCCATATCACAATACACTTTCTAATGCATGATTACCTGCCATCACATAACATTTAATTCAAGTTTCACTGAATTGAATAGCAAAGCATATTGGAACATTTGATAAGACCTGGTCTGAAGCTGAACATCGGGTTCTTATTCCTAGCTGAAAAGAAGTTTTTGCTTAAATAATCCCTGGAAATCATAAAAGGACAGCCTGATATCTGATTTAGCTGATTATCTGACGTGTGTAAAGCATTATCACTGAAAAAGAATTATGATGATAAATACAACAATCACAAAGATAATGATGGATGAATAAGAAAAAAAAAAATTTTTTTCACATTTCAACTTTAATAATATTGAAATACCAATACCATTGAAATAACAAAATAACAAGAAATTAAAATATGCACGGATACAAGTGATATAAACAGACAGCCTTCAACTTTTCTCATCCAAGAATTCTTTTCAGCCTAATATTTATACATTATTAGTTATAGCTTTATTTACTTCAAGTTCCATTGCTAAAAACGATTTATATATATATAAAAAACAAACTTTCATTTCCTTCTTTCAAGAGTCATTTAATATGAAATACTGAATGAATTTTTTTTCTACATCTTCGACATTTTTGATGTTGTCATTGCTGTTTTACTTTCTTATTTGTAGTATTTGCGGGGTAGTTGACAGTTTATAAATTACAATACCACCTGTTCTTTCTTTTGTAGATTTTTTACATACTCCATCTTTTATCTATGTTTTTTAAAACCAAAGAAAATGCAGTCATAAATTAGGAGAGATAATCAAAAGAAGGGTTGATAAACGCAAGTATTATCAAACACTGTGGAAGAAAATCATCTTTCTTTATCCTAATCCAATCTAACTTTCACTCAATAATAATAATGATAATAATGATAATAATAATAATAATAATAATAATAATAATAATAATAATAATAATGATAATAAGAATAATAATAATAATAATAATAATAATATCCTTTAGTGGCTGACGATATGTGCATCACTGATCACGAGCAGAAGTAGTTGTAGAGCATCATAGCCATGATACTAAAACTTAAATAAATAGGCGTAGGAGTGGCTGTGTGGTAAATATCTTCCTTACCAACCACATGGTTCCGGGTTCACTCCCACTGCGTGGCACCTTGGGCGAGTGTCTTCTACTATAGCTTCGGGCCGACCGAAGCCTTGTGAGTGGATTTGGTAGACGGAAACTGAAAGAAGCACGTCGTATATATATATATATATATATATATATATATATATATATATATATATATATACATATATATGTGTGTGTGTGTGTGTGTGTGTGTGTGTTTGTGTGGCTGTATTTGTCCCCCCAACATCGCTTGACAACCGATGGTGGTGTGTTCACTTCCCCGTAACTTAGCGGTTGGGAAAAAGAGACCAATTGAATAAGTACTAGGCTCACAAAGAATAAGTCCTGGGGTCGATTTGCTCTACTAAAGGTGGTGCTCCAGCATGGTCACAATCAAATGACTGAAACAAATAAAAGAGTAAATAAGTTATTAGACCGGGAACCTTTTTGATACCACCTCGTAAATACTTTGTACATCTAATTTAGTAGCAGAGACTCCAGCAAATAAGATCTGAAGAAGGAATTGTAATTCCGAAATATCATCGGACTATAGATAACCAAATTACAACAGGTATATAGTCCATTTTTTTGTTCTATAGTGCATTGTTATACCATTCTAAACTTTTTATTCTTTACAAACAATACACAATGCTTCAAGCGAACTACAATACTCTCTTATATCTAATTTAGTATTATACAAGTGTCATTGAACCAAAAGACACGCTTGAAAATTTTAAATTGCTTTATTTAATGTAATTTGTCTTTGATAAAGTTAAGACATGCGCACTGGATCTCACCTTATATGATATGTTATACGAGAATTTGAAGTCGGTTCGACACTCTAATCAAACTCTTATCAATTTTTCAGTTTTCTACCAGCCAACAATGGCAAACAGTACCGTTCCTCTTTTGTACCTATTCATTGCCAGGTCGACTGGTGTCCGTATGACTCTAAATAGGTATTAGATGGTCGTGAGTTCTGTACTACTGGTACTACTGGTTATGTTGACGAGGTAATAACAGTGGTAAATGCTATATGAATTACCAACTGACTTGGTCTCGATTGGTAACTTTATATTAAGAGGAAACTTACTGGAATGTAAACACAGATAACTTCACAACCACCACCACCACCACCACCTCCAATACTGCTATCATCATCATCATCATCATCATCATCACCATTATCGCACGATCACCACTATCACTACAACCATCATCACCATCATCATCATTACCTTCATTAGCGACCCTCTACCACCACCACCACCACCACCACCACCACCACCACCACAACCATCATCATCATCATCATTTTCATCATCAACTTCATTAGCGACCCCCTACCACCACCACCACCACCACCACCTTCTCCATCATCCTCATCATCACCATCATCATCATCATCATCATCATCATCATCATCATCGTCGTCGTCGTCATCATCATCATCATCATCATCATCGTAGCTTGAATGCTTATTCTTCTTTGCCACTCATCTTACTTAACTTTGGAATCAAACAAGAAAACTTTAACCAAAATTGTTATGGTATGGCATGGGAACTAATTTATTTCCTTTTTGCATCCAAGATCTTGGAGAAAGAAAGAAAGAAAGAAAGAAAGAAAGAAAGAAAGAAAGAAAGAAAGAAAGAGAGAAAAAGTTACTGAGGGAGTGTGGGTGTGATTGCAGAAACAGAAAGCATGAATGCAAACAAAGCACCCCAGAAAGAGACAAAAAAAAACAAAAAAAGATTGAAAACAAATAATAATAATAGTACTAATAATGATAATAATGATGATGATGATGATGATGATGATGATGATGATGATGATGATGATAATAATAGCAACAACAATAATAATAATAATAATAATGATAATAATAATAATAATAATAATAATAATAATAATAATAATAATAATAAAACAAAGAAAAGCTAGAAAAGAAAAAATAGAGGGAAAGGAAGCCAGGGGCGGGGCAATGAATGAGGAAGAAAAACAAAACAAACAAAGAAAAAAAAAGAAAAAAGAAAAACCGGCAAAAGAATAGTTGCAGAGAATTGTAATTGGTAAATCTATTTTAGACTATGGAATAAATAAATTAATGATGTTGCGAGGGATCTTCATCAAATTTCTGTCCTGCAATCCCATTTCTTCTGTTCAACATCAATGAGAAAATAGATACTTTTAACACACACGGACACACACACTAAGATACACACTAAGACACACACTAAGACACACACTCAGATACACATACGTGCACACAGGCATACCACTGTTTCATGCCGTCACACTCTACGCTTTTGTTTCCTTTTGGTACCTTAGCCTTCCACCACAGCCATTCAGGATCATCATCGCCATCACGACGACGCCGACAACCACTACTATCACCATTATCATCATCATCATCGTCGTCATCATCGTCATCATGAACATGAACGTGACCACCGCTATCGTCAGCACTACCACAACTATCACCACATCAGCAACGACGACTAACACCAGCACTACCATCATCATCATCATAATCCACCTCCTCCGCCTCATCATCATCATCATCACCATCATCATCATCATAACCACTAACACTACAACCACCACCTCCACCACTATAACCACAGCCACAATCATCATCATCATCATCATCATCATCGTCGTCGTCGTCGTCGTCATCATAATTATTTCCCTTATTACTTCTCACCTCTGTTGCCTCTCCCTTCTCAAACCGCGCCCCCATCTCGCATTGTTGTCTTTCGCCTTTCTCCTCCCTTCTTCTCCCCTCTCTCTCTTCTACCGTCAATGTCTCTATGTTGCTCTTTATCCTCCCTCCTCTCACCTTTCCCCCAATCGCTCTCTCTCCCTCCCACTCTCTCTCCGTTCCTCTCTCTCTCTCTCTCTCTCTCTCTCTCTCCCTTCCCCTCTCTTTCCATCTATATATGTTTCAGTTGCTGTTGTTACCGGCGTTGTTGCTTTGCAGCAATTAAAACATGGAGCAGTCGGTGGTATTGTCAATGGTGGTGGTGGTGGTGGTGGTGGTAGTAGCAGTTGTAGTCATGAAGGTGTTGGTGGTGGTGGCCATGTTGATAGTAATAGTTGAGGTTGTGGTGATGAAGGTGTCGGTGGTTTTGGGAGGACGTGATGGTGGTGGTGGTAGTGTTGTTGTTTGTGGTTGTGGTGGTGGTGATGTTGGTGGTGGTGCCAATGGTGAGGGTTGTAGAGGTGCTGTTGTTGTTGTTAGTGGATGTGGAGGTGATGCTGGTAGTGTTGGTGGTGGCGGCAGTTGTGGTGGTGGTGGTGGTACTGATGCTGTGATGATAGTCGTTGTGGTAGTGGTGGTAGTGGTGGTGGCGATGGTGGCGGTAGTGGTGGTGCTGATGCTGTGCTGATAGTCGTTGTGGTAGTGGTAGTAGTGGTTATGGTAGTAGTGGTAGTAGTGGTGGCGATGGTGGCGGTAGTGGTGGTGCTGATGCTGGTAGTTGTTGTGGTGATGGTAGTGGTGGTGGTGGTGCTGATGCTGTGCTTATAGTCGTTGGGGTAGTGGTTATGGTCGTGGTGGGAGTGGTAGTGGTGGTAGTGGTGGTGGTGCTGCTGGTAGCTGTTGTGGTGATGGTGGTCGCTTTGGATATTGCAGTGCCAGAGTAGCAGGACGGGTAGCGGTGGTGTTGCTGTTAGGAGGTGGTGAGCGACTTAATGAGGGATGGACGATGTGCAGCCGCAATTGGTGGTGGTGGTGGTGGTGGTAGGGGGGGCGGACCATAAAACTTGTGCCTCTGAAATGTTCTTCAGTCCTACTAACACTAATACTGCAAGTGCCTCCATCCCCCACCACCACCACCTCGAGCCTCACCTCCTTCGTCGATCATTGCCAGCGTTACAAGAAGCACCACTATATACTACCACCCACACACTACAGTAATCCACCACTACAAAGAATTCAGGTGACGTCAACTATGGTGTTAAAGTTGCAGGTATTCGTTTGTAAGGATGGTGGTGGCGGTGGTGATGGTGGTGGTGGTGGAGGAGGTGGTGGTGTTGGTACTAGTAATGATGGTGGTGGTGGGGGGTAGGGATGGATGGTGAAGGTGTGGCACGGTGCTTCCACGAAGAGATTACCAAAGTCATTATACACTGGGCACATTGTCAGCTGAAACTAATTGCTATTTAGGAAGAGTAATCTCCTCTAGCCCCTACCACAACTAATACCACCACCACCACCACCACCACCACCACCACCACCACCACCACCACTACCACCACTACCACCACCACTACCGTGACCACCTCTAGTACCACCACCGTTAGCACCATCATGACCAACACCATTATTATCATCATTACTCTTTCTACTACCACCACCACCACAACCGCTACCACTACTACCACCAATACCACTATTACCATCACTACCTCTGCTACCGCTTCCGCCGCCGTCACCACTACCACCACCGCCACCACTGCCACCACCACTATCACTATCATTAAACATTCTACCACCACTGTTACACTATCACTTCCACCACCACCACCACCACCACCACCACCATTACCACCACCACTACTACTACTACTACTACTACCACTACTACTACTACTACTACTACTACTACTACTACTAGCTGTGGTTCGTCACCCCATCCATGTACTCCACCCTTAAGGACATGATACCTTTAATTAACAATAGTGGTTTAGGTTCTGATATCCGTTGAGGTGTGATAGTTTAGGTAGTAGCAAAGACAATACTTGCAGTAGTAGTACGTGTAGTGGCAAATATCGTGTATAGAATGTCTGTGATTGTTGTACATGTTGTTGTCATGTCTTTAAAAGAAGTGAATTAAGTGATTTTGATATTGGTTATTGTAAAGTTGATGGCTAGTTTTTATGTGGTTCTGGTTGCAGTTGTGGTTGAAGTAATGGTCAGCGTGGTAGTTGTGGTGCAAGTTGTGAAGTTGTGAAGTTGGTAGCTGCAATTCTTGTGATTGCTGAATAGATTGTAATTGCGATGTGAAGGCGCATGGCTCAATGGTTAGAGCGTTGGGCTCACAGTCATGAGATGGTGAGTTCGATTCCCGGTCCGGGTTGTGCGTTGTGCTCTTGAGCAAGACACTTTATTTTCACATTGCTTCAGTCCGCTCAGCTTTGGAAACGAGTTGCGACGTCATTGGTGCCAAGCTGCATCAGCTTTTCCCTTGGATGACATTGGTGGCATGGAGAGAGAAGACTGGAATCTATGGGCGACTGCTGGTCCTCCATAAACAACCTTGCCTGGACTCGTGTCTTGGAGGAGAACATTCTAGGTGGAATCCCATGACCAAAGGCAGCCTTTACTCTGTAGTTGCGATATTCTAAAGGTGGTACTGTAATAATGGTAAAAGAAATTCTTTTATTATTCTATTTGTACTAGAGTGTCGAAGTTGTAGTGGTAGTTGTAAAGTGGTAGCTAATGTAGCGGCAGTGGGAATTACAGTAGGAGTAGTTGCTGTGGTTGTTGTGCAAGCTTTAGTTGTGACGTTGTGAAACTAATAATTTCGAATTATAGTACTGAAAAAAGTAAGTGTACGTATCTATATATCTATCTATTTATCTATCTATCTATCTATCTATCTATTTATTTATCTATCTGTCTATCTATCTATCTATTTATCTATCTATCTATCTAAAATAATATAATACATATATTCTAAAGAAAATAAAGTAAATTTGAATTCGAGATAGCTGTGAAAAAAAGCCTAGAAAATTGGGTTAAAGACGGAAAATAGTTATCAGTAGGTGGCTACAGAGAAACGAAAGAGGTACAGGGTTCATTTCTCCA
>NC_142931.1:111332561-111340061 GCF_046866305.1 Octopus bimaculoides
ATATTCTTCTTCTTCTTCTTCTTCTTCTTCTTTCTATTATTATTATTATTATTATTATTATTATTATTATTATTATTATTATTATTATTATTATTATTTCATTTACCCTTTTAAAATCGTCATTGGAATCAATTCATAGAAATAATATATTGAGTGTTAATTTATGATGGTTGGCGTTATTGTGGGTTGTGTTCTCTTGAGAATTAATTTGTCTATATAGTACTCCTTCATGTCTTTTTTTCTGTCTATTAATTTATCCAAGTGTTTGTCATTTTATTTATCTCTTTATCAGTCAAATTGTTAGTTTCTCTGTTTGTCTACAGACCTTATCTATTAGTCATTTTATTCTGCTAGTCTGTCTGACTGTCCGGCATGTGAATTTTATTTAGAAGTATCTTTGTTCTGTTTTCGTTCTTGTAGGCATTCGTTTGCCTTTCCCAGAGGCTTAATGCTTTTAACTTAAATCCTTGGCACTCGCCGGATTCGAGCAGTCTCGGGGATAAAGGAGTTCGAAACTGCAATGAATTTCCAGACACCGACTGAAGAGAAAATCGGCTGCGAATGATCCGTGTATCTTGTTTTTATCGTGTTTGCCGTTTGTTATGTTATCGTCTGTGTTTCCGCATGTTGTGTTTTGCTGATTTCCGCTATTTGTGCTCTTTCTGTCCTACCTTTGATTTATCCATGTGGCACCCTGGAAGATCTGTTGTTTACTGTTAAAAAATATACGACTCTCACCCTCTCATCCTTCCTCGCTTTTTCCCTTGTTCCTTCCTTCCTTCTCTTTCTCGCTTCCCCTCATCTTCGTTCCCCAGTCCCTCTAAATTCATTTTGCATCACCCTTATTCTTTAATTCCTTTTCCCTTCCTTCTTATCCTTCACTCCCTTTGCTTTCTTTCCTCGCTTGTCCCCCTTGTACCTTTTGTTCTCCCCCTCTCTCTCTCTTCCCCTCCTCTCATTCTTTAATACTTCTGATTTCTTTCCATTCTCTCCTATTCCTTAGTCCCTCTGCTCTCTTCAACTCTTTCCCTCTCCGACCACGTGGTCGCTTTCCGGTTAAGTCATTGTCATCCTTTCTCGACGAGCCGCCTTTGAGGCTGGTCACGTTCGGCTGTCCTCACGCCCGGTCTGTTAAGACTTTCCATTTTACCTTTGTGGCAGCTTACTACGTTCGTCTGATAGTTGAAAGACCATTTAAAATATTTATCTATGTTGTAATTGGACAATTATTTTCCTATATATATATATATATATATATATCATCAGTAAGTCATAAATCTGAGAAGTACATTCAAAGTTATAGAGCAGTGGCCAGTCTATGTGGTTACCTACGGTTTCACGTCCATAAATCGTCTAGATTTGCAGCATCTCGTCAGACCCTAATAGCCGATTGCTTTTCTTCAAAGTGGAAGAAGAAAATATCCAAAGGAAAAAGATTAAGTGCAGGAGATTGTCTCCCTTAGACCGCTATACGGGATCCATCCTGCCAGCTAGCAGATCCCAGGATTTCAGCAGAAATCTCTTGAAGTGTAAGCATGGTCCAAAGACGTCCACCCTGGAATTTAAGATGTTCCCCGGATTCAGGGAGTTCTTTAATATCTTCGAACGCTCAGGTATGCAGAGCTGGCACCTGAAGGACGAGGAGACCCCACAAGTAATCTCATAGAAGATGCTTGAAAGACCGGGCTCCTACATCAATGGGAGCAAGCGCTGTAAGCTTAGCATTTTATGGACGCGAAATTCTGGGTAACCCCATAGATCGGCTATAACTGTCTTTATCTACAGACACACACACACACACACACACACACACACACACACACACACACACACACACACACATATATATATATATATATATATATATATATATTAATATTTGTAGGCATGAATATATCTGTATCTACATATATATATAGTTGTGTATGTGTGTGTTTGTATATATATATATATATATATATATAAATATATATATATATGTGTTTGTGTGTGTGTGTGTGTGTGTGTATGAGACCAAAGTGTACGTATATAAAAAATACAAAAATAGGACAAAAACGCAAACCATCCAGACAGTTAGGTGATACAAAAAAGGGACAACAAAACATCCAGACAGACGATACAAAGAAAACAAGGACGGGTCATTCGGAGTTTTCTTTCCTCAGTCGAGTTCCAGATTATCTTTGCAATTTCGGCTGGTTATACTCGAGATTGCTCCAATCTGGCCAACCCCAAGGAAAAACTAACCTAAGAGCATTATACTCTTTGGAAGAAAGCAGCGAATTCGTCCTTTGTCGAAAGACACCTGTTGTTATTTCCTGTTATTTGCATTTGTATTTGTGTAATATTTCTCCGTTTTTTTTCCGTCCTTGTTTTCGTATTCATTCACTGCTTTCTTCTAAGGAATCTAATGCTCTTAGCTTAGTTTTTCTTTGGAGCTGGCCATATTGGAGCAATCTCGAGTATAACCAGCCGAAATTGTAAAGATAATCTGGAACTCGACTGAGGAAAGAAAACCTCGAATGACCCGTCCTTGTTTTCTTTGTATCGTCTTTCTGAATGTTTTGTTGTCCCTTTTTTGTATCACCGAACTGTATGGATGTTTTGCATTCTTGTCTCATTTTTGTATTATATATATATATATATATATATATATATATATATATATATATATATATATATATATATATATATATATATATATATATGCATATATAAATAAATAAATATATATTTTAAGTTTATTTACAGGTAATGTTTTGAATATGCAAATAAGACTCCTATTCCATTATGCAGACCACAATCTAATAATGCTGACTTATGAATATAATGTAGGATAAATATAGTAATAATAACAATAATCCTTGGGTGGAATTTTTAAATATTTTAATGCATCGCTGCGCACGTTTCCACAAACCCCGTGTCTTTTAAGATCACAGTCTGTATTCCACCAGAAGTGTTGTTTATCCTTTTTTTAAAAAAAAGGATAAACAGCCCTCAGTTAAGCATCCATTAATGCTACATCACCTGAAGAAATGAATTCATAAAGATGATCTACCCTATGACCGCAGATACTACAAACTACACTGTAATCGTCTCAGGAATACGGACTGTGATCTTAAGAGAATATCTTTTGTGGAAACGCGCGTAGCGATGCATTAAAATGTTTATAAATTCCATCCAAGGTTTATTGTTATTATTACTACACACATACACACACACACACACACACACACACACACACACACACACACACACACACACACACACACATATAGATATTTATATATATTTAATCATTGCTAGTTAATAGTGAAAGTAGTAACGATAGTGATAACGGTGGTTGGAACAGCAATGGGAGAGAGCTGTGTGAGTAATGATGATAATGTCAGTGGTGGTGGGTGATGGTAGTAAAACATTATCACTGTCGGTAGTACATTGACGCCACTGAGGATAATGACGGTGGCTGGAGGGTGTAAAAGAGAAAATGATGGGGGGTGGGGTGGGGAAGGAGAATTAAACAAATCCGTGGAGTAGACGGGAAGACATCTAACTAAAATATATTAGACATAACACCGTTTCAAAATTCCGACTAATTTCCGAAAGAGAACTGACCCCACGCCTTGGCTCCTCCACCACCACGATCATCTTTAATATCAGCTTCAGCGCTGTAACCTTAACACCGGACTCATCCAAGACTTTGGTTTTTCTAATATGTGCTACATACACAACAACTGACTTTCCTATATAACCATAACATAATTTATCTTCATTTAGCGGAATTAAGAGGATTCTTCATTCCCTTTTGTCTTTCGAAAATGTCAGAATATTTAATACTGGAACATTAATGGTAATTTCTGTTTTGAAAAATGATGAGCGGATGGATTTTTTTGTGTGTTTCTAGATGTGTTTTATTTTTTTTTTAAAGTTTGCTCTGTTGCTTTTTAGATGAGTTTTGTTGTTTTCTTTTCTCTTTTTTTTTCACCAGGAGGTCATGAGGGTAGTGTCTATTTTAGTTTGAAAATCTATGTATGCCTACCTGTTCATATCTCTTTATCTCACTCAGCCTGCATGTACATATATATATATATATATATATATATATATATATATATATATATACATATATATATATATTATGTGTGTGTGTATATCTCTGTATGTATGTATATATATGTATGTGTATACATATATGCATGTATGCATGTGTGTGTGTGTTTGCATGAGTGAGTGTATATATGTGTGTATATATATATATATATATATATATATATTAACGCACACACACACGCACACATATATATATATATATATATGTTTATATGCGTGTGTATGTGTGAAAACCATGCATAATCATTATCACTTAATGTCAGTTATCCAATGCTGATGTAGGTTCGTTGTGTTTCTCACCTTCCAGCCTATGCTTGCATATCTATCTCTCTATCTATCTATCTCTCTATCTATCAATCTTTATCTATCTATATATATATCTAATCTATCTATATGTCTATCTATCTATCTATCTATCTATCTATTTATCTATCTATCGATCTATGTATCAATATGTATGTATGTATGTATGTATGTATGTATGTATGTATGTATCTATCTATCTATCTATCTATCTCTCTCTCTCTCTCTCTCTCTCTCTCTCTCTCTCTCTCTCTATATATATATATATATATATATATATATATATATATATATATATATATATATATATGTATATATATGTGTATGTGTGTATATATATATATATATATATATATATATATATATATATATATATATATATATATATATATATATATATATATATATATATGTATGTATGTATATATACATATAGATATATGTATGTATCTGTGTATATTTGTTTGTTGTCTTACTTTTTGATATAGCTGTTGTGCGATGAGATTGTCTTAGGAAGCTGGAGTTGCTTTAATATTTGGAAACAGATAAACCCTTATTGGACACATCTAAGACACAAACTCATTCCATTTGTGGCCATTGTCTCTTCTCCCCATACATTATACCTACATCATAATTACATTATCACATGCATTTTTTTTTAATGTAAGATGTTAGTTAAGTTATTTGATCTGAGGGAGAATTGACTGCTATTTCTAACAGGTCTAATGACTACGTAGACTCTCTCTCAAAGTTCAGGGTGGTCTCAGAAATATTGGAGGTTGCCATAGGTGTTGGATGATGTGATGAGATGGTAGATTGTTAACGGAAGAAAACTATAGGACGCATTTCCATCTGCGGTTCTTAGCTCAGACGAAACAAAAATTATCCGTTTTTGAAAAGAATGATCACCTGTGCTGAGAAATGGATTATTTACGGCAATATAAAACGAAAAAGATCCTGGGGAAAACAAGATGAACCACCTTAAATCTCCCCAAAAGCTGGTCTGTATCCGAAGATGATGATGCTGTGTATCATTACGTATTACGAGCTACTTCCACGAAATCAGACGTTAAATTCAAAATATTATTGTTCCCAGTGAGATCGATTAAAGCAGGTAATTGCTGCAAAACGTCCTGAATTGGCCACCCGAAAGGGTGACGTCTTATATCAGGACAACGCTAGATCACACTTTTCTAAATAGACTCGACAGAAATTGGTGCAGCTTGGGTGGGCTGTCTTACCCCGCCCATCGTACTCACACCTTCATTTATTCCGATCCCTGCAAAATTCTCTTAATGGGAAGGACTTCGATTCTTTAAAAGAGTGTGAAACCCACTTAGACCAGTTCATGATACAGAAAGATGCCAAGTCCTGGGAGGATGGAATCATGAAGCTGCCTTGAAGATAACGAAAAGTAGTGGAACAAAAATGGGAAATATGTGGTTGAGTAAATACCTAAATATTGGTAATGAGTAAATATCTAATTATTGCTAATGAATTTTACTTAAAAAAACGTTACAAACTTTTTTTTACCAGCCCAATATATATATATATTCCTGTTCGTATATGTATACCTATATATTCCCATGCATATATATATATATATATATATATATATATATATATATATATATATATATATATACATATACATATATATATATATATATATATATATATATATATATATATATATATATGTGTGTGTGTGTGTGTATGCACACGCACACACATATACGCATATACTCATACATTCACATACACGCACATACATATTTTCGCACATATGCACACAGGCACATATTTATAGAATAGACTATTTTTAGTTGTTCCAGTACTTTGCTTATATTTTATGCTTCACTGACTTCTTAGATAACATATCAAAGTAGATATTGAATAACGTATCATTCCACATATTTTACAAGACGACATGTCTCCTTGTATTATATATTTGCATGTATCTCATTTGTTGTGATTCCAGATATGACTCGTCTGTCTACTTCAGGACAAACATATGAAATCACATATAGTGCTGCTGTTTGATAGAATGGGGAGGTGCGTGGCTTAGTGGTTAAGGTGTTGGACTAATGATCGTATGATTGTGGTTTCGATTCCTGGACCGAGATTGGCACTGTGTTCTTGAGCAAAACACTTCATTTCACATTGCTCCATTCCACTCAGCTGTTAAAAATGACTAATTCTGCGATGGACTGACGTTCCATCCAGGTGGGGAATTTATACGCCATGGAAACCGGGAAACTGTCCCTTATTTGTTGGCATAACTTGAAAAGGTAACTTTACCTTTACGTTTTGACACAATGATAGAAATATATTTGGAATTCTTTATCTTTGTTCATATTCTACTGAGATCAATTTTGCTTTTATTCTTTTCATTGTTGATAAAATAAAGTACCAGTAAAATACTGAGGTTGATTTATATTTCTCAAAAGTTTTCTAGATATGAAACATATTAAAACAAGGAATAGTTTTCTTGTTAAGCTGAAGGTGAATTTGTATTCATCATACCTGGATGAAATGCATTCAAGTTTTACTTACTTGGTCTTTACGAAATATATTTTGTTTTATTGCTTTATTGTTTTATTTGTTTCAGTCATTTGACTGCGGCCATGCTGGAGCACTGCCTTTAGTCGAGCAAATCGACCCCATGACTTATTCTCCGTAAGCCTAGTACTTATTTTATCGGTCTCTCTTGCCGAACCGCTAGATGACGGGGACGTAAACACACCAGCATCGGTTGTCAAGCGATGTTGGGGGAACAAACACAGACACACAAATATATATATATATATATATATATATATATATATATATATATACGACGGGTCTCTTTTCAGTTTCCGTCTACCAAATCCACTCACAAGGCTTTAGTCGGCCCGAAGCTATAGTAGAAGACACCTGCACAAGGTGCCAGGCAGTGGGACTGAACCCGGAACCATGTGCCTGGTAAGCAAGTTACTTACCACTACATATATATATGTATATATATATATATATATATATATATATATATATATATATATATATATATATATATATATATATATATATATATATATATATATCGACTGG
>NC_142931.1:111347561-111362561 GCF_046866305.1 Octopus bimaculoides
CTACATATAGGGCAGTGGCCCTACATATAGGGCAGTGGCCCTACATATAGGGGAGTGGCCCTACATATAGGGCAGTGGCCCTACATATAGGGTAGTGAAATGTGATACTAATACAAATTTAGAACTAATTTCAATATAAACTGAGAATTCATTTTTTTGATACTTCGGAATGAAAGGAGAAGGAAGTTGGCATTAACGTGACTTGAAATCAGAACGATGGGAATTGAAATTAAAATGCTGTATTACACATCTATCCTGTCCGGCTCTTCTATCTTGGATTAAAGTAAACTTGGAACAAATAATGAAATATAGAAAAGTAACAGCATAAAAGAAAATCTAAAGAAATATAAGATTCTTATTTTAGGAAATTGTTATTTTTGATGAACAATATTGTTATTATTTATCTTATTTTTAATAAATTTACTCAAAGTAAAAAAAAGAACATAAACACAAGAACCACTCAAAAACAAAGATATAAAAAAAATATATGAAGTATTTTAAAGTATTTCCCTAAATTTTATTTCTGTTATATTTCATTGGAAAAATACATAAAAACACACAAACACACAGAAACTTACATACATACATACATACATACATACATACATACATGCATACACTCTCTCACACGCGCACACCACACACACACATGTACACACACAAATGCCTACATGCACACACACATATGCATGATGAATATATCTATCTATCTACACACACACACACACACACACACACACACATATATATATTTATACATGTATGTTTGTAAATGTGTATATGTATGTATTTATGTATATGCGAACACACGGGAAACTCATACTAGCACACGTATGCCCACTTTCTTTGATGGGTTATTTTTAATTACATTTTTGCATTAGTTTTGTAACTTTATTTTTTAATAGTGTGTAGAGGATGGTGGGTGAGCTATCAGTAGTTAGATGAATAACAGCAATGCCAAACGACAATAAACCCCCCCCCCCCCAAAAAAAAAACAACCAACATCAAGATGAACTAAAGAAAAAGAAATGAGAAGTAGAAAAGAAAAGAAAATGAGAAGAAGAAGAAGGAACAAGAGGAGGAAAGTAGAAGGAGGAAGAGAGGATGTAGGAGGAGGAGGAAGAAGAAAAAGTTGTAGAAGATGGAGAAGGAAAAGAAGAAGGGGAAGAGAAAGAAAGAGAAAGATGAGGAGAAGAAGAAGGAGAAGGAGGAGAAGATGTAAGAGGAAAAGGAGAAGAGGAAAGGAAGAAGATGGGGAGGAGGAAGAGGAAGAGGAGGAAGCGGAAGAAGAAGGGGAGAAGAAGAAGAAGAAGAAGAAGAAGAAGAAGAACAACAACAACAACAACAAAAAGAAAACGAAGAAGAAGAAAAGGAAAATATTGATGAAAATCAACAACGGCAACAGAAATAATAATCAGAAAGGGCTCCACGACAGACTTACTTAACTTCTTGTTACATGGTTAATCTGGTTGTGTGTGTGTGTGTATGTGTGTGTGTGTGTGTGTGTGTGTGTGTGTGTGTGTGTGTGGTGTGTAGGGTTGCATGGGTGATAGCTTTAGTTTTAATAGGATAGATAAGACTTTCATTTTGGAACAGTGCTAATCCTCTGTATTTATTATGGATATTTTATCTATATTAAGACAAATCTGCTATCTATGAGCAAGATTTCTTAAAGCATAAGTAGAAAACTAAATTTGGTATGGAATCTCTGATTTGGAATTAAACCAATTAATAGCACTTTCATGCTATCCTTTGTAATACAACCAAATCCTTAAAGTATATTTGATTTTGCTTCCTGTAATGAATTTTACCTTTGTGTAAGTACAAAGGCAAAATAGTCAAAACAAATTTGCTGTTGTGGTTGGTGTTGTTGTTTCTGTTGTTCTTATTTTATATTTCCGTGAAGTCCCTGGTCAATTTTGATAGAATAGGTCTTATAGCAAAAGAGATTTCAACTGGGGACAAATCAGTAATTTTTTCCCTAAAAGTGACACCAGATCACCTCTTCCAATGCCCCCTCCTTTATAGTAAGACACCTGTTTCTGCCTCTCTGTCTCTTCGTCTCTCTGTCACACTCTAAATTTTCATCTTCTGACACAAGATCCCCTCCACAAATTACCCCAACCTTCTCAAAATTCCTTCTCTTGCGAGTTACTGGGTAACCCTGCAGGTGCCGGTGCCACGTAAAAAACATTCAGTCCACACTGTAAAGTGGTTGGCATTTGGAAGGGCATCCAGCTGTAAAAATCCGACCAAAACTGGCCTCACCTATGCTAGTGCTACATAAAATGCACTGAGTCCACTCTGTTGAGTGATTGGTGTTA
This sequence comes from Octopus bimaculoides, assembly GCF_046866305.1. NCBI lineage: Eukaryota > Metazoa > Mollusca > Cephalopoda > Octopoda > Octopodidae > Octopus > Octopus bimaculoides. The sequence goes on from NC_142931.1 coordinate 111,349,886, forward strand.
GGGAGAGCATCCAGTCAGAAATCCTGCCAAAACAGACACAGTAGCCTGGGGTTGTATTCTACCTGTTTGGCTCCTGTTGATCGTCCTACTCATGCATGCATAGAAGGCAGACATTAAACAATGATAATGATATGTATTATTACAATAACCTAATGAGGCGTGCTTGTAAATGTGATATACTCTTTTACTTGTTTCAGTCATTTGACTGTGGCCATGCTGGAGCACCACCTTTAATCAAGCAAATCGACCCCAGGACTTATTAATTGTAAGTTTAGTACTTATTCTATCGGTCTCTTTTGCCAAACCGCTAAGTTAAGGGAGATGTAAACACACCAGCATTGGTTGTCAAGCGATGCTGGGGAGGACAAACACAGACGCACAAACACACACACACACACACACACATATATATATATATATACATATATCTGATGAGCTCCCTTTCAGTTTCCGTCTACCAAATCCACTCACAAGGCTTTGGTCGGCCCGAGGCTATAGTAGAAGTCACTTTCCCAATGTGCTACACAGTAAGACTGAACCCAGGACCATGTGGTTGGTAAGCAAGCTACTTACCACACAGCCACTCCTGTGCCTATTCTAATGAATTTAACAAATTGCTACTTTGGTGTGCGATATATAATAATGAAGTGTGATTTGAGGGAAATTTCAGTTGCTTTTATGAGCAAATTGAGTGATCATATAGTGCAGCTGGTCTCAACTAGTGGTGTATGACAAAATTTTCAGTGGCTCAAAGAAATATGAAAAAAAAAAAATCATTGTCTTCAAATAGAGTAGTATTAAACATTATGTATGTGATTATTTTAATTAATTTCTGCTAGATTGCATTATTTGATCTTGAAATGGATATTTTCTCTTTAATTTTCAGTCTAATTTCATTGATTTTATGCTCAATTGGTTTATAAAACTATTAAGTAGATCAAATTTAAGCATGACAAAAAGCCAGTTAACAACATGATGTAAGGGATTATTTGTGCAGTTCGTTAAAAGTCCTTGGGTAATATTATTTGTGCAGTTCGTTAAAAGTCCTTGGGTAATTTAAGGCGCATATCCATATTGAGACATATATAGTAAGGCTTTTACAGTCTTGTCTATATTATATCAGGCCATTAATCATTAGTGGAGTTAATAGAAATGATATATATAATAATAACAAACCTTCCAATATTTGTTACTATGTTCTTTGTATGTACATACACACACACACACACACACACACACATACAAACACACACACACATGCATACATATTCTTGAATGAGTTACAATATATGGAAAAAGATTTTCTTATATTTATAATTATTAATAATATTAAAAACAATCTTACAAATAAAGCATGTATCTGAAAACCTGTGAAAGCCCTTATACAAAACTTTCCTTCCATCTGTTTGTTAGTCCTCATTTTTTACAGATCCATAATAAAATAATTTTTATTTAAGGAATCTGATTTTTAATTATATATATGTATATATGTCTCTATGTGTGTATATATGTGTATGCAACAATGTAACTGTTTATCATTTATGATATATAATTAAGTCTAGTTTGGCTGCGAAGATGCAGGAGTGGCTGTGTAGGTGCAGGAGTGGCTGTGTGCTAAATAGCTTGCTTACCAACCACATAGTTCCAGGTTCAGTCCCACTGTGTGGCACTTTGAGCAAGTGTCTTCTACTATAGCCTTGGGCTGACCAAAGCCTTGTGAGTGGATTTCGTAGATGGAAACTGAAAGAAATCCGTTGCATATATATATATATATGTGTATAAGATTGTGTGTTTTTGTTTGCCCCCGCACCATTGCTTGACAACCGATTTTGGTGTGTTTAAGTCCTCGTAACTTAGCAGTTCAGCAAAAGAAACTGATAGGATAAGTACTAGGCTTACAAAGAATAAGTCCTGAAATAAATTCGACTGCTATCACAAACAAGAATACTAAAAATGAACCTGACTGCTCTCAAAATTAAGTGAAAAGAATGGAAAAATAAACCAGAGTCCTTGTCCGGTACTGGATCAATCCCAAAGTCTAACCAGTCCGTGCCAGTTATGAGGCCAAACATCCCTGAAAGTTTCATCTGAATCCATCCAGTAGTTCTTGAGATATCTTGTCCACAGACTAACAAACAAACAAACAAACATGACTGTAAACAATACCTCCATCTTAGCGAAGGTGGAGGTAATAAGTGTGCTAACAAAGGTTGTGACAGTCAAATACAAACTCTTTCTCATTACTAAAGAGGGAGACCTTATGTCTGTCTTTTAGAAAAAAAAAAAAAAGAATCAATAAACCTACTTTCAGCATACATGTGTGGTACAAAGGGCAAATGTTGGACACATGATCTATCTTTGTCAGTACAATACATGAATGTCTGCTTAATTTCAGAATGAAACCTGCAATGGTTACAAAAACATATATGAAGAAGACTTCATTGAGGAATATTTTAATGTGCCAAAGAGAAACATTTTTGTCTGTAAATCTGCAATTTGGATTACATCCAAGCCAATGTTGCTCTGAGTACTGGAATTTTGCCTAGACTTTCGACCCAATGACCTTGATATAAATGCAGTGTTTTTCCAGGGTTTACCTAGTGTATGAATTAAGGAAATATATATATTTTCAGGAATCGGTCACGACCTATATGAAGAAATATTTGATTTGTGGCCTACTGACCTTCAGTTATAATATCTGAAATCAGTTGTGGGGTTTAACAACAAGAATTTCATTTAGTTCATCTCTCACGCAACCATTTCCGTGTGGTACTAATGTCTAGATAAGTTAAAAGCTAAGTAATGTGTTTGACACTTAGACAAAAGAAAGTGGAAGGGCACGCATACATATGTGTACACCTATATATATATATATATATACACTTATATATATTTATATATTTGTATATGTATATATATTTATATACATATATACATGTATATATATGTATGTATATATATACATATATATATATTTATATATATGTATATGTATATATATTTATATGCATATATATATGTATATATGTATTTATATATGTATATATATATATATTCATGTATATATGTACATATATATATATATTCATGTATATATGTACATATATATATATATATATATATATATATATACATATACTTAAATACATATATGTATATATATTTATATACGTATATGCATATATATATATATATATATATGTATATATATATATGTGTATGTGTGTATATATATATATATGTTTGTGTGTGTGTATATGTATATATATATATATATATATATATATATATATATATATATATATATATATATATATATGTATAGATATATGTATGTATGTGCATATGTATATATATATATGTGTATGTATGTTTATATCTATATATCTATCTATATATATATACACATATATATAATATATATGCATATATCTATTATATATGACTATAACTAGCACTCCGTCACTTATGACGATGAGTGTTCCAGTTGATCCGATCAATGGAACAACATGGTCATAGAATTAAGGTGCAAGTGGCTGAGTACTCCACAGGCACGTGTACCCCTTCACATACTTCTGAGAGAGATTCAGCATGATGCAGAGTGTGACAAAACTGCCCCTTTGAAATACCAATACTACTCGTTTTTGAAAGCTGAGTGGACTGGAGTATTGTGAAATAAAGTGCCTTGCTCAAGGATACAATGCAATACTGGAAATCGAACTCATGACGTTACGATCACGACTGAATATCCTAAACACTAAGTCACATGCCCTCACTATATGTATACATTATGTCTGATATATATATATATATATATATGTATGTATGATATATAAATACATGTATACACACATGTAGATGGATATATATATATATATTTATATACATACTCATGCACTTACATGCACACACACACACACACATACACACACACACACACACACACACATACAATAATACCTCACTTTACAAAAATCTGCTTTATGAGACTCTGGGTTTATGAGTTTTATTTTAAAAGCACAAGACCTAAATTTTGAATGAAGTGCAAAAGCTGTTCCTGCTATAACAAATGCTTCTGCATCATCATCATCATCATCATCATCGTTTAACGTCTGCTTTCCATGCTGGCATGGGTTGGACGATTTGACCAAGGACTGACAAACCAGATGGCAGCACAACGCTCCAATCTGATCTGGCAGAGTTTTTACAGCTGGGTGCCCTTCCTAAAACCAACCACACTGAGAGTGTAGTGGGTGATTTTACGTGCCAGTGGCACTAGGGCCAGTCAGGCGGTACTGGCAACAGCCACACTCAAATGGTGTTTTTTCCGTGCTACCTGCACAGGAGCTCGTCCAGCGGCACTGGCAACAACTTCGCTCAAATAACTTTTTCACGTGCCACTGGCTCGTATGTGTTAAATTATGTGTTAATCCCCACGTATCCAGACTTTGTGGACACCCTGTATATTTCTGGGATAAGAAATTTATTACATTAGTTGGATGGGTGTCCTCATCTGGCTTGTTTCTTTCACGACATTTGAGCAGTTGTTTGCTCCAGTTTTCTTCAGGTAATTCACATAGCGTATTTTAATGTGTATACTCTTTTACTTGTTTCAGTCATTTGACTGCAGCCATACTGGAGTACTACCTTTAGTCGAGCAAATCGACCCCAGGACTTATTCTTTGGAAGCCTAGTACTTATTCTATCAGTCTTGTTTGCCGAACTGCTAAGTTACGGGGATGTAAATACACCAGGATCGGTTGTCAAGCGATGTTGCGGGGACAAACACAGACATGCAAACACATACATACATATATTTATATATATTATTATAAAATCTGTTAATTAATCATATATTAATTAATATCGATTAATTATCAGGAGGCCAGCACATCTAAAGAATCAAAGAGATTCAGAAATATTATCTGCAATCTCAGGGGATTAAGGTACATTTTAAAAAATAACGTCGACCACTAACGTGGACAATTAATGCGCTAGAAATAGATCACATCTTGTGTCTATTAAGACCTAAATTGTTCTCAACATGAAATATAGCAGCATACCAAAACGTGAGCGGGCAAGACATTTAAAATCACCTAAAAAAGCATTCTTAAACAGGAACCGGTTTCGGATTTAACAAATTCTTACCATTTGTCTATTCCTCTTCAGCCTGATTTGTAATGTAACCGCAATCATCAGAATCGTATACAGAGTTGCCTACCGCCATAGGTGCGCGTGCATATGGTTCTGCTAATTACAGCTTAATGGTAAAATTCAAAAGTCTTCGTTTTGGCGCGCTAATTCCAGGAATATATCTGCAGAAAATATTTACTGCGTCGTATATATTCAGTATGAGAACATGGGTAATGGGTAAAATATTATTATAAAATCTGTTAATTAATCATATATTAATTAATATTGATTAATTATCAGGAGGCCAGCACATCTAAAGAATCAAAGAGATTCAGAAATATTATCTGCAATCTCAGGGGTGAAATTTTTGAAACGACTTTTTTTAACAATCATAATCTACGTGTGTTTTTACGCATATATATAAAAAAAAAAAATTTCTTGAAAATTTCCGAAAATTTCCGAAAATGGGGGGGGGGGGGGGGGGGGGGCGGGGCGAAGTTGCCAAACTGAGATTTTTGAAATTTTTATTTCAGAATCGGATTCTCCATGGTCTGAAACATAGGATTCCGTAAAAAAACAAAATTTAAAAGGGGGGGAGTATACCCAGATTACATATACTCCATCTCTACCAAATCCGAAACCGGTTCCTGTTTAAGAATGCTTATTTAGATGATTTTAAATGTCTTGCCCGCTCACGTTTTGGTATGCTGTTATATTTCATGTTGAGAACAATTTAGGTCTTAATAGACACAAGATGTGATCTATTTCTAGCGCATTAATTGTCCACGTTAGTCGTCGACGTTATTTTTTAAAATGTACCTTAATCCCCTGAGATTGCAGATAATATTTCTGAATTTCTTTGATTCTTTAGATGTGCTGGCCTCCTGATAATTAATCGATATTAATTAATATATGATTAATTAACAGATTTTATAATAATATTTTACCCATTACCCATATTCTCATACTGAATATATACGACGCAGTAAATATTTTCTGCAGATATATTCCTGGAATTAGCGCGCCAAAACGAAGACTTTTGAATTTTACCATTAAGCTGTAATTAGCAGAACCATATGCACGCGCATCCATGGCGGTAGGCAACTCTGTATACGATTCTGATGATTGCGGTTACATTACAAATCAGGCTGAAGAGGAATACACAAATGGTAAGAATTTGTTAAATCCAAAAGAATGCTTTTTTAGGTGATTTTAAATGTCTTGCCCGCTCACGTTTTGGTATGCTGCTATATTTCATGTTGAGAACAATTTAGGTCTTAATGGACACAAGATGTGATCTATTTCTAGCGCATTAATTGTCCACGTTAGTGGTCGACGTTATTTTTTAAAATATATATATATATATATATATATATATATATATATATATATATATATATATATATATACGATGGGCTTCTTTCAGTTTCTGTCTACCAAATCCACTCACAGCGCTTTGGTTGGCCCAAGGCTATAGTAGAAGATACCTGCCCAAGGTGCCACGCAGTGGGACTGAACCGGGAACCATGCAGGTGGCAAGCAAGCTACTTACCACACAGCCACTCCTGTGCCTGTATATGGAACCTTTTTTGTCAAAAATTAGGTTAAAATAATATGGGAGTTTCTTATACATAGATAGTATTATAAGCCCTTATAAAACCATTTTACTAAATTTTGAACCCCCAAATTAGGGGGTTCCTTATATATGAAGGTTCCTTATATATGAAGGTTCCTTATACACGTTAGAATATGGTAACTCTTATGGTGTTAAATATTTATTGGTAGTCTTTGTTGGAATGTCTTCAATCATAAATCAAATCTATCGGGGTTGACCAAAAACTAAATAAGAACAACAACAACAACAACAACAACAACAACAGCATCAGTAGCACAAACAGAAGCAGTATCATGTCCTTTTTTTTTATTTCTTTCATTTTGTAATAAATAATACTCTTTAATTTTCTCTTCGTTTGTGTTTCTTTTATTGACTTCTTTTGGTGGGGGTATTTTTATATTTTCAACCACTTATCATGTTTGAATCACTGTCAAGTCTTTTTGCTGAGCGCCGAGACGGAGGGATGCCAGCATAAGAAATACTCGTGGAGGACTGCCAATAACAGTTATGTTGCTGTTGGCGGTGGTGATGGTGGTGGTGGCAGCGGTGACAGTGGTTAGTTTGTGGTGGTGGTGGTGGTGGTGTTGGTGGTGTTGGTGGTGGTAATGACGATGACAATAACAATAATGGTGATGATGAGGATAATGATGATGATGATAACGATGATGATGATGATAATGATTATGATGCTTATCATTATGCTGGTAGTGGCAGTATATGCTGATGTCAATAATGATGGTGATGATGGTGATGTTGATAAAAATATCAATAACAAACATAATACAAGAATAAAGAATCATAAAAATTACACTGACAACACTGATGACAATGACGATGACGATAGTGATGATTATGACGTTGCTGATGATGCCGATGGTGATGGTAGTGGTGGTGGTAGTGGTGGTGGTAGCAATGCTACTGATGATGGTGATAACAGTGGTGGTGTTCGGTTTGATGGTGAGAATGATGATAGTGACAATGATGAGGATGATGATGATGATGATGACGACAGTAACAATGATAATTTTAAAGATGATGGCGATGGTGATTATTATGATGGTCATCAAGACTGGTCATAGATGATGATGATGATTCATCATGAGTGATCATGATCAATGATGATGATCAATCATAAGTGATTGTGATCAGTGGTGATGTGGTATAAAGATGGAAATGTTGATAACTTTGATAATGACTATACTAATCATAGGCACAACGGTGGCTGTGTGGTAAGTAGCTTGCTTACCAACCACATGGTTCTGGGTTCTGTTCCACTGCGTGGCACTTTGGGAAAGTGTCTTCTACTATAGCCTCGGGCCGACCAAAGCCTTGAGAGTGGATTTGGAGACGGAAACTGAAAGAAGCCCATCATATATATATATATATATATGTGTGTGTCTCTGTGTGTGTGTGTGTGTATGTGTGTGTGTGTGTGTGTGTGTGTGTATGTTTCTGTGTCTGTGTTTGTCCCCACCATCATCGCTTGATGTTGGTGTGTTTACATCCCCATAACTTAGCGGTTTGGCAAAAGAGACCAATAGAATAAGTACTAGGCTTACAAAGAATAAGTGCTGGGGTCAATTTGTTCAACTAAACGCGATGCTCCAGCATGGCCACAGTCAAATGACTGAAACAAATAAAAGAATAAAAGAATAAAAGAATCATGATGGGGGACAATGAAGAATATGACAATGATGATGATTATTACAACGACAATTAAGAGGAAGAGATGGAGGAAGAGGAAGACTATGTTGAGGTGGAAAATGAAGTTGGTAGTGATGATGATGATGCTGAAGGCAAGCACACACATGCACATTCATGTAGAAATATACATATACAGATAGGGTGAGAGTGTGAGATATATAAAGAGAGGGACACAGTGATTCATTAATTGAATGTGACAGGCTTAAGCACATTCCCTCTCCTCATGCATAAAGAGAAATATGCTCTCTCTCTCTCTCTCTCTCTCTCTCTCTCTCTCTCTCTCACACACACACACACACACACATATTCTTTATTCTTTTACTTGTTTCAGTCATTTAACTGCGGCCATCCTGGAGCACCGCCTTTAGTCGAGCAAATCAACCCCGGGACTTATTCTTTGTAAGCCTAGTACTTATTCTATCGGTCACTTTTGCCAAACCACTAAGTTAGGGAGACGTAAACACACCACCATCGGTTGTCAAGCAATGCTAGGGGGACAAACACAGATGCACAAACACGCACACACACACACATATATATATATATACACATATATATATACGACAGGCTTCTTTCAGTTTCCGTCTACAAAATCCACTCACAAGGCTTTGGTTGGCCCGAGGCTATAGTAGAAGACACTTGCTCAAGATGTCATGCAGTGGGACTGAACCCGGAACCATGTGGTTGGTAAGCAAGCTACTTACCACACAGCCACTCCTGCGCCTATGATGAAGATAATGATGATGATGATATATGATCTTGTATAATGGCGTCTAAATATAAACTCTTCGACTTAAAGCCACCGTACAGTGCAGAAACGAATGTTGTGATCTACTATTAATGTCTGATATCCTCCATCCTCGTGTTATATTATTCATGTATGTAAAGAGGAGTTGTATGTACAGGGTGTCTCAAAAGTCACTGATGAGGTTTCAATCTGTAATAACTTCCTTTACGTTACTAATAAATGCATGAAATTTTGATACAATATAAAGGACATAATGGAAATTAATAGGCAATATTGGTCCAGGACTTAGATGGTAAATGTTTTTATTTTTCATTCCTTTTGAAGTTTTATCCCTAAATAGTGGTATGGAATTTAACTGTTCTTTCTAGCATGCAAGGAATCCATATGATGGATGTCTCTTATGTGTTTAAATGTACACTGTATTTATCTATCTATCTATCTATCTATCTATCTATCTATCTATTTATCTATCTCTCTCTCTCTCCCTCTCTCTCAATATATATATATATATATATATATATATATATATATAGAAAAGTATGTGTATATATTTGTGTGTGTGTCTGTGTTTGTCCCTCGTCATCACTTGACAACTGATGCTGGTGTGTTTATGTCCCCAAAGCTCATTAGTATGGTGAAAGAGACCTATTGAACAAGCACTAGGCTTACAAAGAATAAGTTCTGCAGTCGATTTGTTCGATTAAAACCCTTTAAGGTGGTGCTCCAGCATGGCCGCTGTCAAGTGACTGAAACAAGTAAAATAATAAAAGAAAAAACGATTATAAAAGAAATTATGTGAAAAGAGAAGAAATGAAAGGAATGAAGAAAAATGGCTAAAGGTAAGTTACAAGCAAATAAATAAAATAAAATAAAAAATATATAAGACAACAAGAAAGGAATAAAGGGGGAAAAAATACATTTAAATAAAATTTTACAAGACAGGCCTATCGTGAACAAGTTTGCTACTTGTATTCTAAGATGAATTAAATGATTGGTTAGTTCAAGTGTTTTTTTTGTTTTTTTTTTTAAATGTTTGTTTATTTATTTTTGTTTCCTGACTTGGAAAGTAATTGCTTTTTCAAATTATTGGTGACAGATTCCGAAACAAGTTAAAGTTTAAAGTTTGAAAATACTCAAACACACACACACACACACACACACACACACACACACACACACACATATATATATATATATATATATATATATATAAACATAAATAAACATCTACATACATATAAATATAAACATATACATATACATGAATATATAAATGAACATATACATATATATGAATATAAATGAACATATACATAAATATGAATATATAAATAAGTATATACAAATATATATAAACATATACATACATGCATAGAAACATACATAGACACATGCATACATGTACACTCACACACACATGCACACAGATATGCACACATACCTACAAATACACACACATATACATAAATATATATGCACACATGCATACATATATATATATGCGCACATGCATATATATATATATATATATATATATGTAGACATGCACATGCATATATATGTGCATATACATACATATATGTACACACATACATACATACATGCATGTATACAGGCTTATAGACACATGTAAACATAGGCACATATATGCATATGCATACATATGTACATGTATACATGCATACATACATACATACATACACACACATACATACATACATACACACACGTGTGTGTGTCTGTTCATAGATAAACAAATAAAGAAAATAGTACAAAGTTAAAATAAAACAAAAAAGCACATCTCTGGAACACTTATGAGGCAAACCTTCTCCATAGGAAGTATCTATTGTTTGTAGTTAAGTTATTGTAGGGTGAGTCAAAAGCAGCTTTGTTATGTTGTTAACCTAACAAGAAAGAGACACACACACACAAGGTGCAGGTGGAGGCTGTGGTAACAAGTTACATGTATGTGCACATGGGCCAGTGACAACGATGGCTTGCTTTGGCTGTTTGCAAAAAAAAAAAAAAAATACGAGTAAACATGAAAATAAAATATCAAAAAAAAGAAAAAATAAAATAAAATAAATTAGTGAACAAATAGTTGAAAGCAGAGAATAAATTGAAAAATTGTTAAGAGAAGGAAAGGAAATTTTAAACTAAATAACTAAGAAGGAAATTTTTCATCTGGGTCTTTGCTCTTAAAAATAATAATAATAATAATGATAATAATAATAATAATAATAATAATAATAATAATAATAATAATGATGATGATAACAATAATAATAATAATGATAATAATAATAATAATAATAATAACAATAGTAATAACAACAACAACAACAACAACAATAATAATAATAATAATAATAATAATAATAATAATAATAATAATAATAATGATAATAATGATAATAAAAATAATAATAACAATAATAATAATAATGATAATAATAATAATAATAATAATAATAATAACAGCAGTAAAACAGCAACCGCTTCAAGCTCACACACCACCTGCTTGTAAATGATTTGCTGTCACACAGAAGTGCATCCCATTCTTCATAAAGTTTTCTTTGGTGAGTTTTCTCAAAGACAGCTCAATAGTGACAACAACAACAACAACAACAACAGTAGCAGAGCAGTAGTAATAGTAGCAGGGAAAAGAACATCAATGATAACTGTACAAATGTAATAACAACAACAATAATAATAATAATAATAATAATAATAATAATAATAATAATAATAATGATAATAGCAATAATAATAATAATAATAATGATAATAATAATAATAATGATAATAATAATTATGTTGTTGTTGATGATGATGATGATGCTGATAATAATAATAATATTAATAATAATAATACAAGAATGAATGAAATCATAACAGCAAGGAATAAGAATAACAAAATGTACTTTAAGCGTTAAGGTTTTACTTTCATGTATTTTTCATTGTGTTAATGTATGTGTTATGTATGTAGGATTCTTTGTCAGCTTTGACGATGAGCAATTCAGCTGTTTGATAAACTACATGTGTAGTATTGAAATTAATGCAAAAGAGGCTGAGTATTAGCCAGATAGGTGTATCCTTTGCCCTTAATTCTTAACCCTTTTGATGTCAACCTGCCTGAAATTGCCCCTGGTTCTATGGTAGAAACTTCTTGTTCTAAAGTAAGTGATCTAAATTAAATCTTTCCATCAAAATTTCATGTTAATTTATATGGCATGTGGGTATTTTGAAAATACCTCACAAAGTGACGACTGTGCCCTGTAGAGTTATGGGCTGCCCCTTGGCAAGGCATAACACACATTTGGCCACCCTGCTAGGGATACAGTATGGCTATGGGACTGCAGCGTGGTGGATTGTGGAGAGGTAGTGGAAGAGCTCAACTGAGCCAACAATGCTTCTTACATTGATGCTGAGCAGAGGAATCCTAGAAGATCAATGGTTAGTAACTGCAGTGCATC
>NC_142931.1:111367561-111377561 GCF_046866305.1 Octopus bimaculoides
ACACAAAGTACCATGCAGTGGGGCTGAACTGGGAACCATGTGAATGGGAAGCTAGTTTCTTAACCACACAACCTATGCACATACACTGAAACCCATATAAGTTGACAGATATAAAGGGGTCTCTGTATGTAAGCATGTACATATCTGTCAATCTCTCTCTCTCTCTCTCTCTATTTGTCTACCTGTCTACAGGCTGATCGATAGACAGACAGACAGATAGACAGACAGATAGATGAGGGAACCTGTGGAAGAAGCAGGCCCAGGAAGACCTGCGATGAGGTGGTGAAGCACGGCCTCTGAACATTAGGCCTCACCAAGGCAATGACTTCTGACCGAGACCTTTCGAAATATGTTGTGCGTGAGAAGACCCGGCAAGCCAAGTGAGACCAAAATCCAAGGCCTCTGCCAGGGATGTAGCCAGCCCACTTATGTGTACCTTTCCTTCATTGGACACTAAATTCCACTTGCGAAGAACTGTTGGGGCAAGCGAAAGCGAAATCGTGATGGCACCTGTACCAGTGGAGCACTAAGAGCTCGTTCGAGCGTGATCGTTGCCAGAGCAGCAGTCTGGCTTCTGTACCGGTGGCATGTAAATAGCACCATTTGAACGTGATCGTTACCAGCGTCGTGTTCCTGGCACTTGTGCCGGTGGCATGTGAAATACACCATTTTGAGCATGGCCGTTGCCAGTACTGCCTGACTGGCCTTCGTGCTAGTGGCATGTAAAAGCACCCACTACACTCTCGGAGTGGTTGGCATGAGGAAGGGCATCTAGCTGTAGAAACTCTGCCAAATCAGATTGGAGCCTGGTGTAGCCATCTGGTTCACCAGTCCTTAGTCAAATCATCCAACCCATGCTAGCATGGAAAGTGGACGTTAAATGATGATGATGATAGATAGATACTGTGAAAAGGAGCTAAGAGAAAATAGCCCAAAGGGGTTAGCAGCATGAACTTGAATAACAATGTCAATGAAAAGTGTACTAAATGTCATACATGGTGACTTCTTAAGGTATAAAAATTCCCCTCTCACATAGAGAAAGAACAAGAAAATCCATAGATAATTGCTAGCATCTTTTAATGAGAAATAAGAAATTCTTAGTTGAATTAACAAATCTTTAGTAATAGGACTTGCACTTTGTTTTGAAGATAAGGACAGCTCCAGGTGGCTTTTGGTCTTGACTTGGATGTATTGGATGAGTTCTTTGGGCATACATGAAATTCATGTATATGCTAAATGGTCCATATTCCATATCTGTTGAGCGACAAATATGGAAGAGAAAGTATAGTTTATTAAACACAATATTATTGCTGTTAGCACTCCGTCACTTACAACATCGAGTGGCTGAGCAATCCACAGACACGTGTACCCCTAACGTAGTTCTTGGGGATATTCAGCATGACACAGTGTCACAAGGCTGGCCCTTTGAAATACAGGTACAACAAAACAAGAAGAAAGAGTGAGAGAAAGTTGTGGTGGAAGAGTACAGCAGGGTTCGCCACCATCCCCTGTCAGAGCCACGTGGAGCTTTAGGTGTTTTCGCTCAATAAACACTCACAACGCCCGGTCTGGGAATCGAAACCGTGATCCTATGACTGCTAGTCCGCTGCCCTAACCACTGGGCCATTGTGCCTCCACTAAACACAATATATCAGACAGTTATAGTACATATCTCATTACCTATTTATAGAAATGCTTCTCCCGACTGGTCAGCTCCTGTCAAACCATGCAATCCATGTCAGTATGGAAGGTAAGACATCTATACACAAATCTAGGCAAGTTGTTCTTTATAATCCCTCTCACAACTAGAATCAAATGTCCGGATTTGAGAGACAAAAGTATTTTTAAAAGCTGTTTCGAACTATTTGTTCAAAGCTTAGATATCTGTTTTTCAGTTTTTAAAAGTTATTCAGCAATTTAAAGTCAAGTTTACATAAGCATATCAATTCACAACCTCCTACTAGTAAAAACCAACTTCATTATTATACATTTCAACATAATATTGTATCTATCAGTTTAAGTGTAATTCTCTCTGTCTCCCTATTTCCATCTCTCTTTCTCCATCCGTCTGTCTGTCTGTCTGTCTGTCTCTCTCTCTCTCTCTCTCTCTCTCTCTCTCTCTCACTCTCTCTCTCACTCAGTTTCATTACTAGATCCTTTAGCATGAAATCCTTGATAATTTTCTCTCTCTAGTGCAGTCGTACTTGACCTTGCAGTTATTATACAAAGCTTCCAATTTAATTTCTATTTTTGCTTCCCTTCAGAATTTCTAAACTGTAAACATAAGCTTCTGCGAGAAATAGGTTCATAAACTCGTTTTCCTTTTCTTTTTTTCTTTTTTTCTTTTTTTTAATTGCATCATTTAGTACTATTCCATATTGCTTTTCCTTTTGGTATCATATTTTATATATATAAAAAAAAAAATAAAGAATACAGTATAATAATGATAATAATAATGAAGATGATGATGATGAATACGATGATGGTAATGATAATAAATAATAATAATAATATTAATAATAAAAACAAAACAACAAAAACAACAACAATAATAAAATGTTAATAATGATAATAATATGATACACATTTTTGTCAAAATATTCGTGAAGCAAGGCAATGGTTTTGCTGGTGAAAACCTAGCAGACACTATAAACTCTAGAGAACTAATAAAGGATTTGGTTATGTGCAAAAAAGATTTCTTTTTTTTTTTATAACTTTGTTTATTGTGTTTGTTGGTTTGTTTTAAAGATTCTTTTCTGTACTACTAATCTTAATGACATGGGATAATGAATAACGATATTTTTAGAGTTCTACCACTGCCTCAGAAAGAAAGGTAAAAAGAAAAAAAAATGAAAGAAAGACAGAAAGAAAGAATGGAAGGTAGACAGACAGAGTGAAAGAAAGAAAGAAAGAAAGAAAGAAAGAAAGAAAGAAATAAAGAAAATAACAACTGGAGATTATTCAGCACTCAACAAAAATATTCCAAAGTTATCCAGATACCGTTATAAAACTATTGGTCAACCATTCTTATAGCAACTAATTAAAGAAGAATACAAACACTCCCATATACTCCCATGCATACATATACACACATTCACATATTTGCACACACGTGCACACATGCGTACATGTGTATAGGCATGTACACACGTTAAACATTGTTAAATATGTGAGTGTTACTTTGGGTTCTTCAGAATCTATTGTTAAGTCACAATATTAATAAGAAGTTTGTCATGCTTTCATCGGACTATTAAATTCATATACCAAGTTTCAATTGACTTTATGTCTAACTGGTTTAATGTGTAATGTGTGTGTGTGTGTGTCTGTGTGTGAATGTGTGCATATATGTATGTATGCATGTGTGTGTGAATGTGTGCATATATGTATGTATGCATGTGTGTGTGTATGTGTCTCCTTTTTTTTTCTCTCCTTTTTTTCTCTCCTTGTTTCTCTCCTTTCTTTCTGCGTTCCTTTCTGTGGGAGAGCGTAGGCTTGAAACGTTAAAGTCTTTTTCAATTCCCGAGCATTATACTAGTACATCTATTTGTTTTCTACACTACCTGTCTTCGTCTGTAGTTTTTTTGTGAATTTTTTGTGTATATATATATACATATATATCGATACATAGATATATATTTATGAATGTATGCATATATGATTGTAGTTGTGCATGTGTGTATATATTATTATGTGAAGCTGAACCAAAACCAAAAATAACCAAAAACCCATCTCAGTTATCTAAGTTGTCTATGTGTGTATTTGTGAGTGTGTGTATGTATATTTGAGTATCATCATCATCATCATCATCATCATCATCATCATCATTTAACGTCCGTGTTCCATGCTAGCATAGTACCACAAGAACTGGCCAGGCCGAAGCCTGCACGGGACTTCTGTGATTGTTTTGGCCGGATTTTTACAGCTGGATGCTCTTCCTAACACCAATCACTCAGCAGAGTGGACTTAGTGCTTTTTATGTGGCACAAGCACAGGCGAGGTCAGTTTTGGCAAGGATTTTACAGCTGGATGTAAATTTTGCCTGGTGTAAGGATATAGTGCAGACATTTGTTAATGAAAGTCTGTAGACTTGTTAACAAATCTCTGTAGCATTGACAATGGAATGGAAGATGCAGAGTTTAATAATTGGGGAGAGAACTTCAACCAGACTGGTTCCAAGATGGGAGACAAGGAACTGTTTTCCTGTGAGTTTTAATATGTTTATTAATCATATAAATAAAACATAACTCAACCATGATGGTTGGTATTCTACTTTATATACACAAGATCTGAATGATGCTGATATTTTCCCTACTTATTGAGATTAAGTATCACTTAAGCATTCTAACATCTTCCAAAAGTACTTCGCACAGTATTCATTCAACCAGCTGGGATAATGTAAAGGATTCCCTATACAGCTTTAAGGAAATCTGAAGCTGGAAGAGCCAATATTTATACTGGAATGCTGAGAAGTCTGGTGCTTAATCTATTTTCACGTTGAGCCTAAATGTATATTTTCAAAACATTCTGTTGTAACATTATTTACAAATTTAATTGCAATAACACTGTTCTAATGCCTCAGTTTATAACTACATACAAACATATATACATACATATATGCAAACATACATGCATATATATATGTGCATATATATATATATATATATATATATATATATATATATATATATATATATATATATATATATACAAACACAAAATAAGGGAGTTTAGTTCACAGGTGATCTAAACGATTAGGTACACTAGGTAAGTTGTATAAAGGATTACTAGGGTGCCAAGGTTATAGCCGAGACAGTAGTTATGGAGCCATTGCAGATTTCCAATATATATATAATTAACAATTATATATATATATATATATATATATATATATATATATGTATATATATATGCACACATACACATGTATGAATATGCATGTGCACAAATGCACCTATCTGTATGTATATATATATATATATATATATATATATTTATATATAACGTTGACCACTCACGTGGACACTTAGCTTCCTGGTAATAAATCGATATTAATTAATAAATGATTTTTTACCCTATCTTTTTAATTTAATTATATATATATATAGGTATATATGATGGGCTTCTTTCAGTTTTTATCTACAAATTCTATTCATAAGGTTTTTGTTGGCTTAGGCTATTATAAAAACACTTGCCCAAGGGGACTGAACTTGGAACCGTGTGGTTGGGAAACCAAGTTCTTACCATACAGCCATACCTTGGATATGTATGTATGTCTATATATATATATATATATATATATTTATTGATATATATAAATATTTGTGTATGTGGGTGTAGGTGTGTGTGTATATATATATATATATATATATATATATATATATATATATATATATATATATGTATATATATCATCATCATATATACATATATATAATGTATATGCACACACAGACACACACACACACACATTCACACACATATACATAGATATGCATACACACACATATATGTGTATGTATGTGTGTATAAATATCATTGGCAAAAATAAACGAAGCCCTATCATGATTGTAGTACATCTAAGTGCTAGCCAAAAATGCTAAGCTATTTTTTCGTCACATTTATTCTTTTATCACAATCCTTTGCATTTCATAAATTCTTACCTTATATTTCTGGCTTTAAAAGGATATGAGAATTATGATGCAGAAATTAAATCATGAAATTAAAGAAGCCTTTATAAAGATCATCTTAAAAGTACCCTTTTTTAGGAAACTCTCAATATATATGCTACTTTTTTTTTATCATAGGGTCTCTATGGTTTAACTAAAAAAAGGACTAGGTAGAAATGTATATATATATATATATATATATATAATATGTGTGTATATTCGTATATACATATATGTAGATATATGTAGTCAATTCAAAAAACAGTGAAGTAAAAGAAATAGAAAAAATAGATGTGAGGACGTAGCACAAGCAATATATTAATATGATGCTTGGTGAAAGAAGAGGGTTGTTGTTTTATGTTTTGAGCATATATGTATATGTGTGTGTGTGTATGTGTGTGTGTGTGTGTGTGTGTGTGTGTGTTTGTAAATGTTTATATCTATATATATATATAATTTATCTTTTATCTTTTATACATATATTTTTGTATGTATGTATATGTATGTGTGTGTATATACATGTGTGTGTGTATATATATATATATATATATATATATATATATATATATATATATATATATATATATATATATATATATATATATGTATGTATATATATATGTATATGCATATACATGCATACATACATATATATACATATGTACAAAATATATGTATAAAAGATATAAGATATATACATACAAATATAAACATGCACACACACATATATATGCATGTATATATGTATACATGAATGCATGCATGTGTGTATGTATGTATCAATATATATATATTTATATGTATATATATATATATATATATATATATATATATATATATATGTATACATATTTACAGACATATATACATACATACACACACACATATATATACACCCACATACATACATACATACATACATACATACATACATACATACATACATACATATATACATACATATGCATATATATGTGTATGTAGATCTTTCTGTATATGCATATCAAAATTATGTGTGAGTCTTCAGCAAGTGCAGTAGATATGTGAGTGAATGAAACAACAGAAGTCATTTCAAAATTTAAATAAAATGCTGTTATTAATTTATCGTGAGGTTACATCTTACTCTGTGATACATCTCACCATAAATTATTTAATATATTGAGAGCATAGCTTCACGGTAAGTGATGAATCTATATCATATGGTATTATGCTTAAATGGAGAGGGAGAAGTTTATTAATGTAAGGTGTGTGGTATATGAAAATATTGAATTATACTTTTTCTTCAGTTCTATATGACACACAAACACGCATGAACACATGAGTGAGATTATATATATATATATATATATATATATATATATATATATATATATATATATATATATATATATATATATATATATATATATACACATACACATGCATGTATATATAAATGAGTGTGTATCAATCTGTCTATCTATCTATTTATGTATATCTATATCTATCTATCTATCTATCTATCTATCTATATATATATATAAATAAACACACACAGACACATCTTTATATATATATATATATATATATATGCATAAATATCTGTGACTATATATATATATATATATATATATATATATATATATATATATATATATATATATATGTATATATATATGTATATATGTGTATATATATGAATACAAGCATAGCTAAATACACACATATACATAAATATAAATTTGAATATACTTGTAAAATAAGTATGACTATATGTGAATATATATGCATATACTTATATGCATGCATACATATATGTGTGTGTATGTGTGTGTGTAATAAATTCTCTTATTCATAAATGGACATATTTATTTATATTTAGAAAAATACATGTACATCAGTATTTCTCTTCAAAATGAAGGAAAGTAGATAACAAGTTCAGGACGTAATAAATGATTTCTTCTAAATCTCATATTGTCATCATGTCATGGAAATTCGTCCTTTGGCATGAAGATAATCATAGCATTTCTTCTCTTCTCCAACACCATCTCTTTCCCATATAGAAATTCTCATATCCATAATTTTAGTTACATGAACACACATTGTAGCACTCTGTCTCTCTTCTTGTCTGTGTACCTCTTTGCCCTCCTATACCCTGGCTCTGTCTGCCTGTCTGTCTCTTTCTCTCTCTAGCTCTCTCCCTCCACCTTTTCTAACATGCTTCTGGTAATCCTATTTGTTCACATCTGTCACAATTCTTTTAAGTGATGTCTTCACTTTTATCAAGAAAGTTTCCCACTTCTCTGTAATCGTGCATATTCGAGCACACATTTTTAACTCTGGGAAAATATAATGAAATCAAACAAACATATGTTAGTATTAATGAAAGGTGAAAGTAGAAAAAGAACAAATTTGAAATATATTTTAAAATTCAATATTCGGAAGCAAAAATTAAAAGCACTTCTACACACAGATAGTTATACCCTCATCCACTCATACGCAAGGACATACATATCTACATATAGATATACACATGACATAAACACAAACACACACACACACACACACACAGACACACACACACACACACACACACACACACACACACATAAGTATATGTATATATATATATCTTGAAATGCTTTAACTGAGGAAAGTTTACGTAATAGATGCATTTCCTATTATATATTATGGAAACCTGAAATGTACATATTAAATAATTTCAAAATATCACTACTTTGTTTTACTTCATTATCACATCACATATATATATATATATATATATATATAATCATGAATATATAGGGATTGACAGTAACCTGCTTCTCCAACATACTGAGAATTCAGAAATAGCAGCCAAAGAACTACTGATTCCAAAACTACAAATTATTACTCTAAATTGATAGCGATATTTTTGTTAATTATTAATTTTATTACTAATTGACGATTCCCTGCCCTGCATCTCTCTCTCTCTCTCTCTCTCTCTATATATATATATATATATATATATATATATATATATATATATAAAACCAAATTGATGGAATGGAGTAGGTAAAGAAACAAACTTCCTATACCTAGATCCTTGGATGTCAAAATTACATTATATATATGTATGTGTGTGCATATGCATTTGTATACATATAAATACACTCACACATACACTCACACACACACATAAAAACACATAAATATACGAATGTATATATATATATATATATATATATATATATATATGAGATTACTCATTTACTCTCAGTGATTGATTGCAATCATTCAACGGTGGCCTTCCTGGGATATCACTGAGAGCGGTAGTGAACTGAATTAGCATCACGACTAATTCTAAAGCCTACTATTCTCTTTTGAATGACTCCTATTTTATGGAGACATATACAAACCAGTATCAGCTGCAAGGCTGTTAGATAAAGTGACAAAGACATGCCCAATAATGTACACATACATGTATGTGTGCAAGAATATATGTATTTATATATATGTATAATGTATATATATCTTTATCTGTCTGTCTGTGTGTCTCTCTCTCTCTATATATATATATATATATCTATGCATATATATATATATGTGTCAGTTTCATAAATTAAACAGAAGCTTCATAAAAGATTGGATGAAAATTCACAAACACACACACATACAGGGTGCAGTGAATAAACTGTCGTCTAAATTATGCAAGAACGAGAATAAGACTGACATCTCATTTTAACAGATATATTTATCAAAATTATATGAAAATATCTTGAAATACTAAAGAGTAAATTTATTCAATAAAATTGCCATTGGCTTCAACCATGGCCTCCAGACCACCTCAGAATCTCCTGCAATTCTTCTGACCAGCCTCCTTGTTTATGCTGGTGAATGCTGCCATAATACTTGCCTTCAGTTTATCTTAGGTGCTACAAGGAGATTTGCTGGTCTCCCACTCAAATGTGCCCTACACATAATAATCAAGGGAATTGCAGTCTGGGAAAATAGGTGGCCAGATGTTAGGGGCGATGTGGTCACAAAAATTTTCTGACAGCCATGACTAGGTTCTCCTGCTAGTGTGACATGGTGCAGAGTCCTGCTGCCAGACATAGAGTCTTCCAGCAGCCACCGTCTTGACCAAGGGCAGCACTACCTTCTTCAGGCATTTGATGTAGCCCTCCACATTGAGTTGGAGGGTATGTGGGAAGATGAATGGAGGCATAACGTTGCCATCACTAGTGATCGCACCAAACACTAGATATATGGATATGTATATATATATATGTATATATATATATATATATATATATATATATATATATATATATATATATATAAAAATATACATATATATAAAAATATATATATAG
>NC_142931.1:111392561-111395061 GCF_046866305.1 Octopus bimaculoides
AAAATATGCATATTTTTGCCAATTATTTTGAATTATACACATGCATGTTGGTTGTTTACGTTCATTTTCTTTAGCATTTCTAGTTTCTGGTTTATCAAAACTACATTACAGCATGGTTGTAAATTCTGGATTAATTTTAGGTGTGGAAGTTTTTTTATTGCAGTTATCTACAGAGCAAGCAATCTAAAGTGGTTACCTTTTTTCCCATAACATTCTGGGAGCAGGTATAGTTTTGTGATAAGAAGTTTGCAGCCACATGGTCTTTGGTTCAATTCCATTGTGTGGCACCTGATGTCTTCCACTACAGCCCTAAGCTAACCAAAGCATCATGAACACTTCTGATCGACAGAAACTGAAAGAAGCCCATTTTATATATATATATATATATATATATATATATACACACACACATATATGCACATACACATATACATATACAAACATACACACATAGGTATGTGCATACATGTATATTTTACCTAACACATGCAAACATGGAAAAGTAGATATTAAACAGGTTTGAAATGTCCAATGAGTGAAGCAAGTAAAAGAATGTAAAAATAAATGAATAAAATGCATTATCATGTATTATATTCTTGGAAAATGAAAGTAAATAATATAATAAGCATTTAGTATAGTGTTGTACTATTTGTAAATCTATGAGTAACTTAAAACTATATTCTTTTTGTTCTAAGCACAAAGCCTGAAATTTTGTGGGAGGTGGGAGGCAGTTGATAAGAACGACTCCAGTATGCAACTGGTACTTAATTTATTGCTCCTGAAGGGATGAAAGGCAAAGTCAACTTGGGCGGAATTTGAAATCAGAACATAAAAACAGATGAAATACTGCTATGCATTTCGCCTGGCATGCTAACATTTTGGCCAGCTCAACGCCTTCATTTAGAACAATATTACTTGTTAGATATATGACTATATTAATGCTGTGTGAACAATAAAATATTTAAAAATGATTTAATATTGAGAGGTTATCCTCATAATAACATGCACACCATCTAATCTAGTAATAAACATCTTCAGAATTAAAAACAATTATTTATATCTGTTGAATTTTTAGTAACTTATCATCTTTTTAAGTTATATAAACTTTTTATATTTACGCAATCATATATTTATCTTACTCTTTTAAAGAGTGATTTATCCCAACCAGGCATTAGAATCATTTGCTGACAGGCAAAATTTTGCTGTTTCCAATTTAGTACTACCTGTGGTTATAGATCTGAATACAAAACAATGGTTGAAGCAACAGCATCAATGCAGTTATTTGATATAAGTTGCATATCGAAGAAATTGTATTTAAATTAAAGATTCATTATATTTTCATGCACTTTCAATTCATCTATAGTAATTAAATGTTTCCACACCCTTCTGATTTTCAGACAGTAGAGCTATTCCAATATTAGTAAAGAGTTCATCTGCTTTTCACTGAACTTCATCATATATTCTTGAATATTCTGGTTTGCAGAGTTCAATTCTTGAACACTGTTGAAATTCAGTTGCACAGTGTACAATGGAATTGAAGCTAGTTGGTGTGTTTATAATTTTTTTTGGAAGTGCCACATACACAATCACGGCCAAACATTTTGAACGTAGCTCTGAAAATCAGAATGTTTACATCAAATGCCCAAAGTTATATTAAAATTAAGCAATTTGGTCCAGAACTCTATATTTTGATTTTTATCTCTTCTTTCTTCTAAATATTGATCAGTTATAAGGTAAGTTTATTTATATATTGTATATATTTGAATTGAATTGTACTTGGGCATAACAATTTTAATTTTAAAAAATATGTTTCAACTTTTGGCCACAATTGCATATGCTTATGGGTGTGCAAATTCACAAATATGAAATCTGTATAAAAACATTTTGGTTAAATTCTATTTTTTAGTTTCAAACCAGTATATCAATAAAGAGAAATTAAGACATTACTTCCAGTACAATGACCTTAATTAACATTTTAAGATATTGTAAAGCACTATACAATATGAATTTATTTGTGTGGCAAACTTATCTTAGGATGTTCAAGAAGGGGGATCATAGATCTTATGGGCATGTGGTGTAGAACATA
Organism: Octopus bimaculoides; assembly: GCF_046866305.1. Classification (NCBI taxonomy): domain Eukaryota; kingdom Metazoa; phylum Mollusca; class Cephalopoda; order Octopoda; family Octopodidae; genus Octopus; species Octopus bimaculoides. The sequence goes on from NC_142931.1 coordinate 111,394,648, forward strand.
TAAGTCTAGAAACAAAGTATACTTTTGGACACTACAATGTATAACTATAGATTTTAGCCAAAAAACAACGCATACAAATTTATTAAGAATTATAATCCAACTGGATAGAGTATTCTCACTTGGAGGAAAAGAGCAAAAAAGCTATTGGTAATTTTTAGGGACACTCTAAAGAAAGGGGAAATAATTTCAAGAAATTCGGTACCTCAAAATAAATTTACATGCTTACTGAAAGGAGAGTCTGATCTTCATTTGCAAATAACTGGAAACCATGAGCATGTTTTGGTCTATTAGATCCCATCAACATGGTATAGTCTAATAAAGTGTGTTGGTAGATTTAGATGGAGTTTTAGATAATTTGTCTGCCAAATCCTATAAACAAGTGCCAAAATCTCTTGTGAGATTCATTAGTCCTGG
>NC_142931.1:111397561-111402561 GCF_046866305.1 Octopus bimaculoides
TATCTATCTATCTATCTATCTATCTATCTATCTATCTATATATATATATATATATATATATATATATATATATATATATATATATATATATATATATATATATATAATCTTTCTCTGCTTATGTGTGTTGTGTTAGTGTGTGTTTGCAGGTCTCTCTCCGTACAATGTATCTGTGAAAAACAAAAAAAAAAAAAGAACAACCAAAATGTTTCACAATTCCATTTCAGGAGAAACAAATCCCTTTGCTTAATTTACTGACGAATTGAAGAATTGCAGTTGGTATGTTGTTAAGCAATCCTTGAAATGCCAGTTATTACTGTGTGGCATGCCTATGGCAAGTCATTAAGCAATCCTGCTCCACTCATTTGGCAGAGGAGCAATGTGAAAACAGAAAAAGAAACCAATCTGAAGTCTAAAGAAAGTATATATATAAAAAAAAAAGTGCAAAAGAAAAAAGCCCTTGAAAAACTAAAAGAAGGAAAATTAAGAAAGAACGACCAATTCTGTGATTGGAATAGCAAACAATTTGGAAATTTCTATGATTTGGAAATTTACTTTGCTGAGATGAATCCTTCCTTTGAGATGAGAATTAAAGAATTAATGAATTAGTCTAGTTTATCCTTAAGCATTTCCTCCTCGTCTGTTATATGTCTATCATCCATTTCAACTTCCACATAATCTGTCCTGTTTGGCCTATTACAAAAATTTGCTTAAAGATATCCTGACTATCACAGTTTGTTTTCATTCATTTAGTTTTTATCTGTACAGGCTACTATAAATTTTTATTGCGCCTGTGAGCAGACCACTTTATTCCACATGCTTACGTTCAACCTATTGTTGGAAATGATAGTTAAACATCTAGCATTTTCTTAATGGGAAAACACCCATTACATATTAAGTAGACATACAGAATATTGGCTACAATAGAGTTACTCGCCCACTTAACTTCTTTCAAAATCATCTCTTGGTCTCTATCCTGAGAACATTTGACTGCCAGATTACCAAAACATCATTCTGTAGTTGATTATATCCAGGTAAAACTTGATCAATCTGACCATCATATGACCAAAAGTATTGCAGATGTGACCCTCCCATCTTTTAAAACAAAGCTTATATACTTTAGGTTGTGACTTTCTTTTTAAGATGATAGAGTTAAGATGAAGAAGATACAACAACTAATTTTAACTGAAAGAATGGTTACAAAATGCTTTCCCAAGACTAGAGTTTAGCTAAAATCTTAGCTATTAATCTATGATGTTTCAGAATTATTTGTGATTATTTCTCATGTGTAATGTGGTGAGCTGGTTGAATCATTAGCACACTGGGAAAAATACTTATTGGAATTTTGTCTTTGTTTACATTCTGAGTTCAAGCACAGTCAAGGTTGACTTTGCCTTTCATCCTTTTAGGGTCGATGTAATTGACTACCTTCCTCCCTTGAAATTGCTGGCTCTGTGCCAAAATTTGAAACCATTATTATTATTATTATAATAAGGACCCTACTTACTTGCATACATGCATGTATACAGCTATTGTTGGATCATATTAATGCAATAATGTGTATAATATATTAACATTCAACTATTACCAGCAGCTACTGATGTGCGGAAGCAATTGTAGTGTTTTGCAATAAAGCCTGTTCATTCCAGCTTCTCATATTAAAATTCTTGGTACATATATTTATATATCTATCTATCTATATATATGTATATGGTATATGTATTAGCATTTAAAGTCATAAATGACAGAGAAATAGTTTAATGAAATTTTATTTAACAATAAGAAAATTCAAATATTATGTCAAATTGTTTTGTAACTTTAAAACATGTAAATGATTTATATTATTATATATCGTAATAAATAAATTACTTACATGTCTGTATTAATGGAAAATACAAAAAATCTTTCAAAATAAGGCAGAATTTAAGCTACGAACTCAGGTGAAAGAAAGTAACTTATCTATTATTAAATATAATAATATAAATTATTTACATGATTTTAAGTTACGAAACAAGTTGTCGTGATATTTGAATCGTCTTATTAAATAAAATTTCCTCAAACTATATCTTGGTCATTTATGACTTTATACACACTTTATCATTTTTTCTTGTATCATATTACTTATTATATATATTTTGTAGAATGGAACATTAAAAAGCTTTTTTTTATGAGTAGTACCAGATTACTTTGATCTCTATGGGGTAACTTAAATTTACATTAGCATATAAATACATGTGTGCGCGTGTGAGTGTGTGTGTGTGCATGTATGTTTATATATATCTATAAATCTTGTGTGTATAATTAGATGTATGACTACTATAGTGTTAGTCACAGGTCTGCATAGATTATAATTATTCAGCCAACTTCTTGTATAGCAGTTTGTACACTAATGTAATTAGCAGTGTTACTTAACTTTCCACCACATATCATTATCATCATCATTTAACATCTTTTGTCCATGCTGGCATGGGTTAGACGATGTGACCAGAGCTGGCAAGTTGGGGGTAGGGTGCTGCTCCAGACACCAGTCTGATTTGTCATGGCTTCTATGGGTGGATGCTCTTCCTTACGCCAGCCTCTTTACAGAATCTGCTGGGCACTTTTACATGCTGCCACATGGGTGCATGCTTTTACATGGACCTTCACAAGCACTTTTACATGACACCACACAGATGCTTTGATGTAGCACCACATGAGTGCTTTCATGTGGCACTGCATAGATGCTTTTAGGTGGCGCTATATAATTGCTTTGATGAGTTGCTGCATGGGCACCTTTATGTGTCACTGCATGGGCACTCTTACATGGCACCACATGGGTGCTTTCATGAGTTGCTGCATGGGCATTTTTATGTGTTTCCACATGGGTGGTCTCATGTGGCACTGCACAGGTGATTTTATGTGACACCACCATGAGTGCTTTACATCACCAGAAGGATCAGCCTTAAATCTTCTGCTACATATATCCACACATACGTGTGAGAAGGGATGACTACTAAGTGGACATCCTTTATGCTAGAAATCGACCATCAATGGTCAAACCACAATAGGATCTTTCTAGCGTAAAGGATGTCCACTTAGTGGTTATCCCTTCTCACATGTATGTAATATAATTCTTCTGAATTTTCAGAATTTTCTTTATGCTAGGCCACTGGTTTTAAATTGGTGTTAATTAAATTAATATCCAATTTATCACCCTTATTATTTAAATTTTATATACGTACATATGTATGCATGAATGTGTGTATATGTGTGTGTGGATGCATGTTTGTCTCTTCTTGTCCTGTCATCACTGGATTGTTGTCCAAGAGCATTGCCATCATTCTAGTACCGTCATTCAATACAAAAATTCAATGAGAATATAAATGGCAAAGGAGAAATATTCAGCTGTTTGGAAACAGATGAGAATTGGTGAGAGGGATGTGACCTTAGATAATATGTCTCAACTGATTATGTCTGATCCATGCAGACATGGAAAAATAGATGTTAAAAACGATGATGTTCGCGATATATACACACATACAGAAAAATGGGAGGAGATAGTGTACATAAAAGAATCTTGTTTTTCTTAGAAGCATCTTAAAACAACGATGTATCATAGCATCAATAATATTTTTGAGTATGTAAATATGCAGATACACACTCATATACACTCACACACATGCACACACACATCATTTAATATGCACAAATTCAAAAGAGCTGGATGGATACTTTTTAGTTCATCCTACCTTTACTAGAACTGTAAACTATAAACTACATTATATATATGTATATATGTATATATATATATGTAGGAAAATGAAAAAAAGCCAGAATGCTGAACTGGAAGCATATATATATATATATATATATATATATATATATATATATATATATATATATATATATATACTTACATATATATATACTTACATATATTTATATATATGTATGTATATTCATAATCATATATAATATATATTATATATGCATGTATGCGTACTTATATATATTTATGTACATACATCCTAAGATGCATTCATATGCATAGGTACATATATACATATATGTGTCCATATATACATACATGCATGCATATGCACACATGTATATGTGTGTTTTTGTGTATGTATATATATATGTGTGTGACTATGTTTATAAATATATACATATATATATATATATATATATATACAGATGCATGCAACTTAATGGATAGAGAAACTTAGATTGAAAGATCTCATATTCAAATATTCCATAAAGAATTTTGTGAGTACTTAGATTTTATTGAAATCTTCGAGTAGAAATGAGATATCAGATGTATTAATGGCATGGATTTACCAAGAACCTTCTTTTATAATTTCAAAATACATGGTAAACGTAATGATGCAATAGGCACTGCATTATTTGTGCATTTCTGTCCTGTTGTCTGCAATGCACTGCATTTTCGGTCAAGGCACTTAACTGAATCAGCTTTAGTTAATTCTAAAAAAACTGACCTGGCACAGTTTCAGTTAGTTTAGTTTATATGTGTGTACGTGTACCTGTGTGTAAGTGTGCTTTTTTTGCATGCAAGTGTGTGTGTGTGTGTGTGTGTGTGTGTGTGTGTGTTTGCAACACAACCTAAATCTTACTGAGGTCATGTTTTTAGATTGGACTAAACTGCTAAGTGCCTTTACTAAAGATGCAGAGCATTATCTATCTATCTATCTATCTATCTATCTATCTATCTATCTATCTATCTTTCTCTCTCTCTCTCTCTCTCTCTCTCTCTCTCTCTATCTATTTATCTATCTATCTATCTATCTATCTATCTATCTATCTATCTATCTATCTATCTATCTATCTATCTATCCCTCTATCTATTTTTCTGTCTGCCTGTCTGTTTGTCTGTTTATCTATGTATCAATCTATGTATCTGTCTATCTGTCAATTTCTCTCTCTGTCTGTTTATCTGCTTATCTATGCATCAGTCTATCTGTCTGTCTGTCTATCTATTTATAAATCTATCTATCTCTATC
>NC_142931.1:111407561-111420061 GCF_046866305.1 Octopus bimaculoides
ACTATTTTATTCTGGTGGATCCTTATAGCCATTCGATGTTTAAAAATTAGTTTTATAGGAACTTCTTTTAAAATTCCTATTTTGTTTTACTCACATTAACACATGTAGGTTGAACTGTATAAAACGTTAGACAAAGAAGTCTAGCTGTTTCTTGCAATACATACACCTAAAGCAAAATTTTTTCAGGGGCTCTTGAAATATCACTGTAGATCCTCAATTTATTTTGTTGTGCAGACCCCCGATAACCTTGTATGGATCCTCATGGGCCATATGGGCTCCCAAAAATCTTACATGGACCCCGTCCCCCCAGGGGCCATATGGACCCCGTCCCCCCAGGGGCCATATGGACCCCAGTTAAGAACCATGGCACTAATCCTTAGAAGGGCAGATTATTGGTCTTCCATTCAGGTACATAGCCAGCAATCTTAGGGAGATGGATTAATCAATGATATCAACCCTGGAACAAAAGGTAAAGTTGATCTTGGTGGAATGTGAACTGAGAATGTTGCCTGATGTTTTAGCAATTCTGCATGTTCTTAGACAGGATTAATATTGGTTTTTCCATTTAGATACAAGGCAAGCAATCTTAGAGAGGATTAGTCAATGTTATGACGTGAGTATACACGTCTGGTGTAAAATGGTATTACAAAAAAAAAAATAAATAAATAGTTGTGGTTATCTAAAAATAACCTATCGCAGAAATATATGTTAACACAGAATGCATTCCATACTACTCGAACGTAAGTACGATACTCAGTGTTCACTGTTCAATCAACACCCGTCGAACTAATATAGTAAACCAGCACAGTCGAACTAACACCGTCAGCTACCCGCTTGACAGTTCGCCCAGTTAGTCCACCTTCAGTTACGTGGGGCTGTTCAGGAATCTCCCATAACAGTCAATTACATAGACCTCAGTACTTAACAGGGATAAAAAGCAAAGTCGACCTCCATGGTATTTGAACTCAAAATGTAAAGAGCGAAAAAATACATCAAAGCATTTTTGTTAGGCCCAAACAATTCTGCCAATCTACTGCAATTTGTTAATTGCTTCCAATTCAAGGAACAAAGCCAGAAGGAACAGCGTTTGTTACTTACGTCCATAAATATATAACCAACCATTAGGCAGAATCATTAAAGCATTGGTTGAGGTGTATTGCAGTGTTGTGTGTTCAAATCCTGCTGTGGCCAGCTAAGCTTGTAGACTTAATCTGGCATTCTTCTAATCTTTGTTTTCTTCAATTTTTCTCTCTTATAGATTGATACGTGAAGGCGCATGGCTCAGTGGCTAGAGCGTTGGGTTCACAATCATGAGGTAGTGAGTTCAATTCCCTGACCAGGCTGTATGTGGTGTTATTCGGCAATACACTTTACTTGACGTTTCACCTGTTCACTCAGTTGTAGAAACGAGTTACGACGTCACTGGTGCCAAGCTGTATCGGCCATTACCTTTCCCTTGGATAACATCGGTGGCATGACGAAGGGAGGCCGGTATGCATGGGTGACTGCTGGTCTTCCATAAACAACTTTGCCCGGATTTGTGCCCTGGCGGAGAACTTTCTAGGTGCAATCTCATGGTAATTTATGACAGAGGTGGGGGTCTTTATCCTTTGCTCTTTCACATTGATAGAGTTATTTTGACTCTCTTTGGACTAAGTCTCTGACTTGAGCATTCTTCATTCCCTCATTTCCATCTGTTTGGAGATTTTGTAAGAAGTCATGGGAGCTGCCCCTCCTCCCGATTAAACTATAACAACTATCAAAAGGAAAGGAGAAACAAGAAAGTAGAAGATGAGAAAGTAGAAAATAAGAAGAAAGATGAAAGAAGAGAAGAAAGAGAAGAGGATGTGGAGAAAAAAGAAAGGAAGATGGAGGAGAAGACAAGATGGGGTAAGAAGATAAAGAAGAAAGAAGAGAAGAAAAGGAGAAGATACAGAAGAAAGAAAAGAAGAGAGGAAGAAGAAAAGAAGGAGAAGGAATAAGAAGAGGAAGAAAGAAAAGAAGAAAAGAAGACAAGGAAGCGGCTTAAGAAGACGAAGAAGAAAAATGATGATGATGATGATGATGATGATGATGATAATGATGACGATGATGAAGATGATTACGATGGATATAAAATGGAAGAATTATTCCAAGAAATTACAGCCTCATTGAAAGATATAAAGTATTGGCGAATGAGAAAATGGAAGGGAAAATACCACGAAAGGACATGAAATTTAAGAATGAAATGAAGAATAAAGACGAATTAAAAACTGGTGAATAGATGTAAAAAAAAAAAAAAAAAATGAAAGAAAAGGATCTGAGAACGAAAGATTAATTACAGAAGAAAACAAATGGTACAGGAAGAAGAAAATGGAAGTAAGAAGCAAAGACGTTGAGAAGTAGTATAAGCAATAATAAAGCATTGAAAAGTTAAAACAAAAATACCAGAAGTCTCTAAAACTTAAGTAACAAAAACGTTATATAAAATGACTTTGATAAGTTTATAATTGTTTGAGCTCCTTCTCTCTCTCTCTCTCTCTCTCTCTCTCTCTCTCTATGCATACATACACATACATACATACATGCATATATACACACACACATACATCTATGTATATACGTATGTGTGTGTGTGCTTATGTGCTTCCAAAGCAGCAACACCAAAAAGATCGTGAATAAAAAAAAAATAAAGCCAAAACAAATGATTCCTCCTCTATAAAATACGAGACATAAAATAAGATAAATCCAACGGAAGCAGGAAAAATATGAATTGTATTTCTCAGGTGCTGTCGATTGCTGGATTCTGGTGCCTTCACATTTTGATGTAACACACCTGATCCTCTATTCTTGCACAAAAACGTAGTCACTCTTTTTTTTTTTGTCTCCATCTCCTCCTCTTTCCTCAAGTTTCTCTTGCTTGCTGTGTATGAGTGTGTTGATATATAGTCTCTCTCTCTTTCTCTCTATCTCTCTCTCTCTCTCTCTCTCTCTCTCTCTCTCTCTCTCACACACACACATACACACACGCACGCGCAATTTCATATATAAATATGTATATACACACACATATATATATGTATACATATAAAGAGAGAGATGAAGAGATAGATACCTATGCATACATATGCATGGACATATATTATGGATATATATAAATTTATATACATATGTATATATGTATGTATATATATAAATATATGTCTATATATATCCATATGTATGTGTGTGTGTATGTAAGTCTCTTTCTCTCTCTCTATCTCCATATATATATATATATATATATATATATGGAAATAGAGAGAGACATACATATACACACACATGCATATGGATACATATAGACATATTTTTATATATATTTATATATATTTATATGTCTCTCTCTCTCTATCTCCATATATATATATATTGATATATATATGTATATATATATATATATATATATATATATATATATATATATATATATATATATATATATATATATATATATATATATATATATATATATATATATATATGGAGATAGAGAGAGAGAGAGAGAGAGACATACATATACACATACATACATATGTATATATATATATATATATATATATATATATATATATATATATATATATATATATATATATATATATATATACATACATGTACACACACTCACGTGTATATAAATTGCAATAGGAAAGATCAGTGTAGTCATTTAAAATACACAATGTTGTGCTAATATTAACATACTTAATGCATTATATGCTTCAACAATCTGATCTGAAATAATTATGAGGTGGGGAAACAACATCAGCATAATCAATTAATAATACAATATTACAATTATGAATTTAGCACGCCGGTCGAAATGCTTAGCGGTATTTCGTCTGCCGCTGAGTTCTGAGTTCAAATTCCGCTGAGGTCGACTTTGTCTTTCACCCTTTCGGGGTCGATGAATCATTGACTAGTCCCCTCCCCACAAAATTCTGGCCGTGTGCCTTTAGTAGAAAGGATATTATAACTATGCACATCAAAACAATAGGACTTTTACACTGAATGAACTTAGAAATGAGAAGCAATATGACCTAGGTATCTTGATCTGCTGAAATTACAAAATTCAGTTACCCTCTTCCATTTGAGGTTCTGACCTACAGCTGTATGTTCAGAACATGTCCATTCTGCTACCCCAAATTCTCCATCCATGCCAAATTTTTTTATAAAAGATGGAATGTTTTCGGCTCTCAAAACGTTTTAAATGGTACACAAAAAAATTGAAGATATCTTAATCCTTCGTTTTCCACCGGGTTTAGAATTACACAAAAGGCTGTTGGAGTTCAGAGATACCCACTTGCATTTTTGCGCACTTCTGCGCTATCCATAAAGTAATTTTTGTTTAATCTTGTATATATGTGTGAGTACATGATACAGTACAAGAAATTTAACACTTTATAGGTATATGTTTATAACTATTAGTGTTTAATGGCGGGGAATTAAAATATAATTTATTGACTGAAAAAACCTTTATTGAAAGAAATCAACATTTTTTATAGTTTTATAAACTATACATATAGCACTAAATATAAAATAAAACAAAATTATTTACTATATCGATTCATACCAGTACAAATACAAAGAAAATTGACTTATAGTTCATCAGAATATCTGAAAAAAAAAAAGAAACAGAAAAAATAATTTCACAGAAGTTCAATGGGGTCCAGTTGGACCCGAATGACCATGTTTAATGCTATAACATCCATATGACTGGACATTTTAAACTCAAAATTTGTATGTGCTTACATAAACTATTGACCATAAAAGTAATCAGATATAAAATCATTTAAGTAAAAAATGTAAAAGTTGCATAAAGTTTAAAATTTGCTGGGATCCCAAGGGACCCCGCCGGCCTACGAAGGATTAAAGGAATAAGTTGTCATTCAGTGGTTTGCATTTCGTTTCCCATTTTGAATCACGAGCCAGAGAAAAATCCTTTTATCTTTCCTTACTTAGGAAGACAAGGATGGTGGTGTTGGATGTAGGATGTATGGTCCTTTCTGGATCTATGGATTCAAATGGCAGCTAGAAATGTATGCACAACGATAGCTTTTATTAATACTCGCCTGTCTGTTTTGAGTACATTTTACAACTACTCATTACTACTTACTTATATACAAACAACGGCATACTCATCTAAATATATTTGTATGTGCATGTATTTATATAAGTATGTATACTTGAACATACTTACATACACATATGTATGTATGTATGTATACACACACACACACGCATATATATATATATATATATATATATATATATATATATATGTAGCAAATGAAAGCCAAAAGATGGAGTTATTTACATTATTTACAATTGACGGATATTTGTCCTCATCTTGTTTGTTATTAACACAACAACATTTCGGCTGATATACACTCCAACCTTCATCAGGTGTCACATGTACGGTCTTCCTAAGATTCACAAGGATGATATTCCATTAAGGCCTATAGTGAGCTGTAGAGCTTCAGCATGTCATCCGATTCCTTGTGGATATATATAATCAGTCAACATCATACGTGAAGAATTCCACCCACTTCACAGGATTAATCAAGGATACCCTCATTGAATCCAACCAGATGGTAAATCTAGATGTGATAAGTCTGTTCACCAAAGTCCCAACTGGTGAAGCACTATCGATTATTCAAGAAAAACTAGTGACAGACACCCATCTAAAAGAACGCACTAGTATACCAATAAGAAACTTGATGGAAATGTTGACCTTCTGTGTAGAAACTACTTACTTCAGTATGGACACTGATATATATCGACACGAAAAGGGTTTAGCTATGGGTTCGCCCTTATCACCGATAATAGCCAATATATACATGGAATACTTTGAGAAGTTGACTTTAGGATCAACACCACTAAAACCAACCCTATGGCTGCGATACATGACACCTCTATACTCTGGCTCCACCAGGAAGATGTCCAAGTGCTTTTAGATCATGTGAACTCAATAAAGCCATTCATAAGTTCACAATGAAAAAAGAAAAAGATAATCAGCTAGCATTCCTGGACGTATTAATAACACGCACCAAGTATGGATTCAGGACATCCGTATACCGCAAGCCGACCTTCACTGGATGATACCTCAATTTCAACTCCCATCATCCATACAGTGTAAAGAGAGGGATTGCTCTGTGCCTAAAACATCGAGCAATGAATATAAGTAGCGATCGTGATACCCACTATGAGGAAATGATCAAACTCAGCAACAATCTATTATGCAAAAACTACCCCAAAAGCATGCTCTCCACTCCAATTACGAAGAAAAGAGGGGATGAAACCGATAAACTGTCTACAGTCTGTCTACTGAAAGGCCTCTCCGAAAAGATACAAAAGATATGCCATCAGGACAGTATTCAAAAGTACAACACTTCGCAAATATCTCCTTCGAGTAAAACCACCAATAGAAGAGAATATGACTAAGAACTGTGTGTACTACATCCCATGCAGCTGTGGTAGGTTATACAAAGGCGAAACGTGCCGCCCCTCAAAATAAGGGTAGAGGAACATCACAAAGCTTTGACACTTGGAGATATTGATAAATCCGGTATAGCTAATCATGTATGGAAAAATGGAGACCACCTCCTCATGTGGGATGAAGTTAAAATAATAGATAGAGAACACCACTGGAAAATACGAAAACTAAAAGAAGCAGCACATATACTACGACACAACAACCTCCTAAGCAAACCGAGCGCAGATATGAACAGCATATGGGAACCGGTATTAAAGAACCGGGCATATGGCGTAGTGGTTAAGAGTGCGGGCTACTAACCCGAAGATTCCGAGTTCGATTCCAGGGAGTGGAATAATAATAATAATAATAATAATAACAACAACAACAACATCGAAAGATACCTAAGGTTCGAAATTTCCCCAACACACCTGATGAAGGCTGGAGGGTATATCAGAGGACAAATATCCGTCAATTGTAAATAATGTACATAATTCCTCATCTCTTAAATATAGAACTGTAAAAGATGGAATATACGAGAATTTATATATATATATATATACATGTTTATAAGCATATATCTATATATGCCTGTCTTCGTGTTTATATATATATATATATATATATATATATATATATATATATATATATATGTATGTATATAAATGTATATATGTGTACGTATGCATACATATCTACATGTACATATGTATGTAATCGCACACGCAATTATGTACGTATATGTATGGGTGATTGTTGGTACATATAATCATAAATTTCTTATTAGAGCTTTTGTTTTCGGTCACTGCACATATCTGTGCACACATGTATGGAGTTGCATGTGCTTATGCGTATGTATATCTGCGAATACTTACACATTTGACGTTTATGCCAATATGTATATTTTCAATTAGGACTTTGTATTATATACATATCAGATCAATTTCACGATTATGTTATGCGACGTATGTTTTACTTCAGGGAATTCCTAACACTTGATGTCAAAGTTAAACCCACATTTCTAGATTGTTGTCAGCATCATGTACTGGAGAGACGTTTTTATTTATTTATCTATTTATTTATTTATTTATTTATCTATTTATCTATTTATATATTGTGATCTATTTTCAATATTGCTTTTTTTTTTTTTTTTCAGTATTTCAAATTTACTTTGTTTAGACAGACACTAACGGATTGTGTTTTGAAAAAAAAAATTTCTTTTTACCTTGTTATTAATGGTTATATATTTTTGAATATATTTTTTTAAATATCTTCTATCTATTTATTGTCACACATTGACACACACAATTACAAACATACATATGCATAAACATGCATATAAGTATATACATACACACCCATATATATATACATACATACACATATATACTTATATGGATGTGTTTATGTATATATATATATATACATATACATATATATATATGTGTGTGTATATATATGTATATATATGTATGTTGTATACGCGTCTCTCTCGCGCACACACACACGCACATATACATTGTGGGTGATTTAAATAAGTGAAGCTAATATAGATAAGGGATAAATTTAGTGAGTAGATTTTTCTTTTCAAATTACTGATTTCCAACAATTTTTAGAGCAGAAATGTTTAACTGATGTTTAACTAATTTATATCATTGCTGTTCTTGAAATTGATTTGTTTCACAGCCTATCTATTAATCACTGACTGAAACTTGAGTCCTAAGGCAAACAGTTTGATGTCTGCAATGGAAAAAAAACCCAACTTACCAATATGCATGAGATGGCTGCGTATTTTCCTTTAACATATCTCAAGTATGACTTCAAATCGTGCCTGATTGCGCCAAATGCAATTTTTTTTTTACTCAAAGTTAACGAAAATGATATAAGAATGAATAACAAACCTTTTTTTAGAAAGTATATCGCAACCAAAACCAGATGCAAACCTGTTTCTAGGTGAAATAAACTCATAATGTTGTGGAAAATCAGTGAGTATAAAAACTGCTTGGTATTAAGACGTACTTTTTCGTATTACTAATATTTGAGAGCTTTTGTGCTTTTGAAGTTTCAGCTGGATAATTACATCCATATTTTCTTGAGTAAATTTATCATAGTATGTATCCATGTCTCACATATCATAGCCAATATAATGCAGTTTCAATATAGCTTAATTATTATAAAGCCCGTTACATTTTTACTTTTCATAAAAGCAGTATGTTAATTAATTAGGTATCCACTTTCTTGTAAGGAGCAAAATGATTGAAGAAATGAAAAATATTCTTTTTTTATTTTCATGGCTGTGTGGTAAGAAGCTTGTTTCCCAACAACATGCTTCCGCGTTCAGTCCCACAGTGTGGCACATTGGGCAAGTGACTTCTACTATTCGGGTCGACCAAAGATTTGTGAGTGGATTTGGTAGACGGAAACTGAAAGAAGCCTGTCTAATATATGTGTGCGTGTGTCTGTGTTTTGTCCCTCATCACCGCTTCACAACTGGTGTTGACGTGTTTACGTCCCCGTAACTTAGCGGTTCGGCAAAAGAAACTGATAGAGTATGTACCAGTTTTTATAAAAAATAAGTACTGGGTCAATTTGTTCAACTAAAATTCTTCAAGTGGTGCCCCAGCATAGCCGCAATCAAATGACTGAAACAAGTAATAGATAAAAGGTAAATTAAATTTTAATTTATTTGCTATTTCATGTTTTTTCTATATCGATATCTATAAACAGGCTGTTTCTGTATGTATGTGCTTCATCAGTATATAGCAATAGCTATTCAAGTTTTCATGATGTTATTTTTGAGGCATACATTCAAGTTATCTGCATTCTAAATTAATTTTACAACCTATTGTTGATTTTTATTAAATTATGGTGAGGAATCGTTTACATTTGATGGCATCGTTTATTGGTTTCTGTTCGTCTCTTGTAAAGGAAAGAATACATTTCAAGTTTTATTATTTCGTAATAATAATGGTAATAAGTATATTGTCATATAAGTCGATATCATATTTATCTCTGTATAATAATTCTTTCTACTATAGGTACAAGGTCAGAAATTTGGGGAAGGAGATAGTCGATTAAATCAACCCAAGCACGCAACTAGTACTTATTTCATTGATTCTGAAAGGCAAAATCGACCTCAGCGGAATTTGAACTCAGAGCGTAGCAACATACAAAATACCGCTAAGCATATTTCGTCTGGCGTGCTAGCGATTTTGCTAGCTCGCCGTCTTAATCTCTGTTTAATAATGGTTGATATAAATGTCGGTTGATTGATTTCTCCAGTCACGCTTTACATCGAAGAGAGAGAGAGAGAGAGAGAGAGAGAGAGAGAGAGAGAGAGAGAGAGAGGGAGAGAGGGAGAGAGAGAAATAGAGTGAGAGAAATAGAGAGAGAGAGAGAGAGAGAGAGAGAGAGAGAGAGAGTAAACACAAGAGGTGCAGGATGAATGTCATAATTTTAAAAATTTTATACTTTTCTTGAAATTTTGCTGAGATAGGTTTTCAATGGAAATAATAGCGATTCTGGTAATAAAATTTAGAAAAGTATTGACACATATATCTATTGCAAATAACCAAATGAGAAATTTGCCTTATTTAATTTTAAAGTAATAAATATCATTCTTTTGAAAATTCGTTATCATTTTGTAAAGACACAGAGGAATATGGCAAAGGGTTAATCATAATTATTGTATATATATCTGCCATATTTCCTGATATTACCCATGGTGGCAAAAATATACTTCTACAGTTACTTGTCATATGATGGGTAACACTGTAGTTTCATAATTAGCATAATTTCTACAAAGCAAATACAAACCAAATTGAGCAAGCTTCTTTAATGATGTTAATATTACTACGAAATAAAGGCGGTGCGCTGGCAGAATCGTTAGCGCGCCGGGCAAAATGCTTTGAGTTATTTTGACCGTCTTCGGGGTCGATAAAATAAGTATCATTTGAGCACTGGGATCGATGTAATCGATTTACCTCCGCCTCCAAAATTGCCGGCCATGCGTCAAAATTTGAAACCGATATTATTACACAAAAAGGAGCCGAGCTGGCACAGTCGTTACTGCGCCGGACAAAATGCTTAGCAGCGTTTCTTCGGACTTTACGTTTGAGTTCAAATGCTGCAGGGGTCGATAAAATAAGTACAAGTTTGAAATTGGGGTCGATGTAAACGGCTTACCCATTCCTCCGAAATGGCTTACCTATTCCTCCGAAATGGCTTACCCATTCCTCCGAAATTGCTACCTATTCCTCCGAAATCTGAAATTAATATTACTACGAAATAGGTAAATAGGAAAGAGAATGATTGGTTGACAAAAAGAGATTGTTTTGTTTATAAAGAATAAACTAAAAGTAAAGAATGCTCTGATATTGGTTTATGGTAATTACAGAAACATAGAGTTTTGACATTGACCGTAACAAAGTTGAAATTGGATGAGATAAAACGCTAAGAAGAACCAAGTGTTCTCTCGTTTAATATGTTTGAAGGCATGAAGTAGGCTGCAAGAGGAAACAAGAGAAAAAGCTTCAGGACAGAAGAAAGATTCTACCGGATCACTTGAATTCAAGTGATAATCAGAAAAGACCTATGACTAACTCTAGTAGGAAAAAAAGAAAGTGAATGAACCCATCAACATCATAGCCGTATCTGTTTCTCCACACACACGCACACACACACATACATACAATGTAATAAAATGTGCATATATATTCATATTTATACAGAAAAAAAGCGAGCAAGAAAGTAAGTGAGGGAGAGATGAAGATAGATAAATAAATAAATAGAGGAAAAAGGAGGTGTTGCAATATGCTTCAAGAATTTGCAGTATGTGTAAATGAAAGAAATGTTTTAAAAGACTTTTGAGTAATGTCGATTAGAATTTAGATACATTGTATCTAAAGTGGTGGCTGTAAAGGAAAACAAAGTTTATTGTATTACGGTTTCTCTAATTACCTTATAATATTTCGTGAAAGATACACCCTTTGAAATACCAGAAAATAGCTGAAAAGTAAACAATCAAAGAATTCTGGGAAATGTATTACCGGTATTGTAACATATTCACTGATGTTGATTGTTTTTAGATAAAGCTACGGCTTTGAATCTGCTCAGGGTTATCTCACTTCGGTATTCCTCATTGAGGAAGGCTAAAGAGCCAGAAACTCACATTTGGAAATCCACTAGCATGGGTAGAAGTGGTGTTTTTATACCTTTTATTATAAGACAAAATATTTATCCCCACAGCAACTGCAGTGAATTTTCCTTTAGGAGTTAAAATATGAATGTAATATAAGCTGAAGTTCGTATATTCTTCATCATTGCTTGGTGCTCATGCTGCTCTCTCCCTCACTCTGTATACACTCTCTCTCTCTCTCACACACACACACACACACACACACACACACACACACACACACACACACACACATACACACACACACACACACACACTCGCACACACGTATATACATACATAATTACACACTCATATATATATATATGTTTATATATCTGTATGTTTGTGCATTTATGACTCAGAAATTTTTAGGAGATTCGTTAAAGTATCTATCCTTCTCTCTTCCTACGTTTCGAATGGAAAAATAATTTATCCAATCTCCATACATAAATAAATTTTAAAGTAAAACTCAATATTAGACTGATGAGATCGATTAAGATCGAAATATGTAAATCTAATTGGAATTATATTATCATGCTTACTACGAGCTCAATCTGAAATTGTTTAAATACGATAATTATTTATTTTTTTCTTTTTATTTTTTAAGAAAGAAATAAAGAATGAAATAGATTCTTCCATCCTTTATAAAAGAAAATGGAGTGACCAATCAAAAAGAGATCTGTTAAAGAAGAGGATTTGTAGACATGCATTAACGATAATTAATGATAGGTTCATAAATAGAAAACAGTTGTAACTACACAAAGGAACTTGAAGGCTATGGCAAGAAGTATTTATCTTGCATGCATATAAATGTTCACACTTATTGCA
>NC_142931.1:111425061-111437561 GCF_046866305.1 Octopus bimaculoides
ATATTTCTTGCAATATGTTATGTTTCTAGGTATATAATATATAGCTATATATGTGCATGTATGAATCATTTCATGTACACACACACACACATAGGCGCAAGTGTGGCTGTATGGTAAGAAGCTTGCTTTACAACCACATGGTTCCGAGTTCAGTCCCACTGCGTGGCACCTTGCGCAAGTGTCTTCTGTTATAGCCTCGGGCCGACCAAGGCCTTGTGAGTAGATTTGGTAGACGGAAATTTAAAGAAGTCCATCGTATGTGTGTGTGTGTGTGTGTGTGTGAGTGTGTGTATGCATGTGCTTGTGTGTGTGTATATGTGTGCTTGTGTGCTTGTGTGTATGTGTTGGTCCCTCACCACTGCTTGACAATCGGTGTTCGTTTGTTTACGTCCCCGTAAATTAGCGGTTCGGCAAAAGACTCTATAGAATAAGTACCATAGTTTAAAAAATATAAGCCCAGAGGTCGATTTGTTCGACTAAAAACTCTTCAAGGTGGTGAAGCAAGTAAAAGATGAAAAAAAAGATAAATATGTGTATGTATGTATGTATATATGCATGTATGCATATATACATATATGTATGTGTATATATATATATATATATATATATATATATATATATATATATATATATACACACACACACACACATATACATATATATATATATATATATATATATATATATATGTATATATATATATATATATATATATATATATATATATATATGTATGTATATATACATACATATATATATACACACACACACTAGAATTACATTATTTAAAGTGCTACATGTTGAAGTATTTAGAAGTCCAGTGTTCAATAAAGAAAATGCGACAACTTAATATAATCAGGGTAATTTATTCACTTATTTACTTCACAAATCAGAAAATTAACAATTGAATATATGTAAAAAAATTCTTTTTAAATATTCAGAAAATCAAAAGAACAGCTATTTAATGTAGAAAGGATCTAGAACACGGCATATGTCATCAACTTTGGTGATAAATTTCTAAGAAAAATTGCATTAAAGGCCAAAATGAATTTAGTTATAATGATTTGCCAGTGTTTGACGATATAGTAACTCAATTATTGTCCTTGTTTTCAACTCTACAGTTCGCATTTTCATGCTTCATGCGTAAATACTTAGTTTGAAAACAATTCTTTCTCCAAGAACAAAATGAAGCTTTATGAACTAGAACCAGATTTCTCACAGAATATTAATTTGTAAAGTAATAAAGTTGCTTTTTACTTGGAAAATCGTAAGTAGGTGATGTTAGCGAATCAATTAAATCAATCTCCAAAGATTACTGGTACTGCTGATATTTGAATTGAGGGAAATATGAGTGAATAATTAAATTAATTAATTTACCTTGTTACTATATCCTTCTTCTTCCACACGGCTTCATTGTTTAAGGTCATGCAGAAATATTGTCCTCTATTGATTTAACACATAAACACAAACGCGTCTATCTACCTACCAATCTATCTATCTATCTATCTATCTATCTATCTATCTATCTATCTATCTATCTATCTATCTATTTATCTATCTATCTGTTTGTCTGTCTGTGTCTGTCTGTCTGTGTCTGTCTCCCTCTCTCTCCCTGTATTTTTCACTCTAGTAGAAGTAAGACAGAAAAGAGCACAAGTTGAAAATGCACTTGGAATCTTTAAAATAATTTAAATGCACCTACTTAACCTACTTTACAATTTCACGACTTTGTCAGTTCGGTTAAGTAAATATGATAAAATCTTGTTGTTGACTCCAACTACACTTTAATGGCTTGGAGTTCACCATCTCTCAACGTGAAGTATTAGTTCGTCTCTAACAAAATTCTTACAACCCACTTAATCTCTGAGTTTTGTACACATTTGGCTTTTAGACCCCCAGGTTTGTGAACTTTAACCTAAGAAGGTAGGTTGATTAGCTCTGCAAGTTCGTTCCTGTATCTGGGGTTCTTTCACTATATTACGTTTATTACCTGTTTTTTCAAACTCAATCCATCTAGCTTCCAAAAGTTAGATGTTAAGTTTCAGTCAAAATAATAATTCCTTTCAAGTTTTGCCACAAGGCAAGCAATTTTATTGATTGGTACTTATTTTCTCGAGCTCGTGAAAAGGAGGAGCAAAGATGGCCTCGGCAGTATTTGAACTCAAAACATAAAAAAGATCAGAAGAAATGCAGTGAAATATTTTATCCAATGCGCTAATGATTCTAACAGCTGGTCGCCTTAATGATAATCATAATAATGGTTTGAAATTTTGGCACACGGCCAGCGATTTTGGGTGGAGTTGTAAGTCTATTACATCGACCCTAGTACTCAGCAGGTATTTACCTTATCGACCACGAAAGATTAAAGTCAAAATCGATCTCGGCGGAATTTGAACTCAGAACGTAAAGACAGACAAAATGGCGATGAACATTTTAAATGGAATTCTAATGGTTCTTTTCTACTCTAGGCACAAGGCTCGAAATTTCTTTTGAGTGTGTGTGTATGTGGCGAGGCAGCAGTCGATTAGATCACCCCCAGTACACAACTGGTACTTTATTTATCGACCCCGAAAGGATGAAAGGCAAAGTCGACCTCGACGGAATTTGAACTCAGAACATAAAGACAGAAAATGGCGATGAACATATTAAATGGAATACTAACTGTTCTTTTCTACTCTAGTCAGAAGGCCTGAAATTTTTTTTGGAGTGGGTACCAGTCGATTAGATCGACCACAGTACGCAACTGGTACTTAATTTATCGACTCCGAAAGGATGAAAGGCAAAGTCGACCTCGGCAGAATTTGAACCCAGAACGTAAAGACAGACGAAATACCATTGAGCATTTCGCCCGACGTGCTAACGATTCTGCTAACTCGCCGATCTGGAATAGTAAAGTTTCTGCCGGCTAACTAGCTTAATGTTAATCATAATAGTAGCTTGAAATTTTGAACTAAGGCCAGCAATTTTGGGGAAGCGGGTACGTCGATTACATCAATCCCAGTGCTGAACTGGTACCTATTTTATCAACACCGAAAGGATGAAAAGCAAAGCCAACCGTAACTGTATTGGAACTCGGAATGTGAACACGGATGAAATACCATTAGGAGTGACCGTGTGGTAAATAGCTTGCTTACCAACCATGTGACTCCGGGTTCATACTTCTACTGTAGCCTCGGGCCGACCAAAACCTTGTAAGTGGATGTGGTAGACGGAAACTGAAAGAAGCCCATTGTATATATATACATATATATATATATATATATATATATATATATATATATATATATATATATATGTGTGTGTGTGTGTGTGTGTGTGTGTGTGTGTGTGTGTGTGTGTATGTGTGTGTGTTTGTGTGACTGTATTTATCCCCACCACCATCGCTTGACAACCTATGCTGGTGTGTTTTGTCCAGTGTGCTAACAATTCAATCAGCTCTCCACCTTACTGATAAATATAATATTAAAAATAATATATGTTCATGTACCTCCCATGATTTGGTTTCAGGCTATATATATATATATATATATATATATATATATATATATATATATATTGATTAGATAGATAGATAGAGAGAGAGATAGATAGATAGATAGATAGATAGATAGAATGATAGATAGATATAGATATACATATGTATATACATATGTATGCATATATGTATATATATATATATATGCATATATATACACACATGTATATATATACGCATAAACACATATACATTAATCATTGAATTTTAAATTCAATTTATTAAAATGGATTCTTGTAACAACAAATAAATAACAAATAAATCTATTTGTCTTCAGTCAGTCTAGTGTATGATATAAAAGTCCTCAATTGTGAATAACAAAAGTATAAATAAAAAAAAAATTCTTTCAAAGTTCAGTGAACAAAGTAGATAAAAGATAGATATATAAGTAAAAAAAAAAAAAAAAACACACACACACAAAAAGAATTAAGTAAATCTAAATGAACGATCTGATGGGATTAGTAAACTGTCTCGTTTTGCTTGTTACGAATATCATGCATCTGTAACATTGATTGGAAATTTTGCAGGTCTATTGTACATTTTGTTCTGTTGTTTTATGACATACATACATGCATGCATGCATACATGCATATATATATATATACATACATACATACACACACACACACATATATATGTATATAATTATAAATATATACACACACATATACATATATACTATTACTGGTGACGTTTGTTTTGTGTCTTTTGTGTTTCTTTTGCATTCTATTTTCTATAGTTTTTTTTTTTTTAAAATTCTCTGTCAGTTCTTATCCGAATGTCCATCTTGATTAAAAAAGAAAAAAAGAACAAAAAGAAAACAAATAAACAACGTAGTGACGGTCAACAGAGATATCTCTCCCGCATTATTTCCTCTCTCTCTCTCTCTCGCTCTCTCTCTTTATCTCACTCTTTCCGGTGATATTTCCTTTTCTGTTTCACTTTCAGTTTCACTTTTCCTCACATTGGGAGTTATCACATCTAAGAGTTTTTCTGACTGAGATATTCTGATTGACAAGAACGTCCCTGGAAAATTGTATACTGGCATTGATTTCTTTAACCAATGGCACACTTCTTTATATTTTATTTGGTTTTACAATCTACAGCATTCACAGGACACACAGTTTTTTCTTTGTAACATAATGTTACTTATGTATAATGACCATTGATGAATCAAGGAGAAAAAATTGTTTGTGACAGAGTTTATTCACAAAATGAATATCACTGAACTAGTCAAGCCTCAGATCTTTTCATCGGGTATCAACTAAGGGTTCTCCATTTCCAGGGGTCAGCTGGTCAATACTTTCGAGTCCCCTTTGTGCTGTGCCGCATGTCTACAATCATCTAGGCTCCTCTTTCCTGCTTATTCTTTGATGTCTTCAGTCCGAAAATGACTTTCGTGCCCTTCAGCTCTCTTCTCACTTTCTGTCAGCATGATCATGGTCCGACTCGTAGTGCATTGTAGGTCCAATCCAAACTATTATAGATTTGTGGACTTGATCTTCAACAACAGGTGTCCGTTTGACTTTCAGCTTTTTAGTGCTACAGCATTTGTTATCTAGTCTTTCCGGTTCATCCTGCCCACTCTGCAAAAGATTCATATTTCAAAGGCTTTTATCTTTTTTATCGTAGCTGCCAACACTGTTCAAGTTTCTGCTTCGTAGATGACAATTGACATAATGTAACTGATTACAAGCCTCAATTTTAGATGCAATTTTATGTTCAAAATAATACATAGTGTCGAAACCATTACGGGATTTTGTCAAAATAATCATGGAATTTGTCTAAAGAACGATTAGATTTTATTAAAAAAATTAATAGGGTATCAAAATAAAGATGCAGTTTCGTCAAAAAGAAAGACTGGGCTTTGTCTAAAGAAATATTTTAAGAAATTTTTGTCAAGAACTGGATGCCTTCCATCAAGAATACGATATAAACTTGATACATAAAAGAGATATTGCTATACGAATTTGCTAACTTGCCACCTTATACGAAGGGGTGCTGAAGACTTCCTGGCATTAAGGGTATTGCGAAAGGTCTGCTTGGAGGTCCAACCTTCCGAGTTCTTTTACAGTACATAGAAAAACTGAGGAAGCGCTGCAATAAGTGTGTGAATCTGTAGGGGGACTATATTGAATAAAGTCATAATTAACTGATCCTCTTGTATAGCTATGCAAATAAAGACGTTAGAAAATGCTTTAACCTCAAATTATTTAACTGAATCTTCTCTAAAATATAGTAGGGTATAGACTAATTAAGAAGTTATTACATGTTCACTTGAATTGTTAAAAACAGCAACGAAATACTCTTCAAATCATATCCTATCATTTAGAAAGGGAGTTGTTGTTGGCACTCCGTCGCTTACGACGTCGAGGGTTCCAGTTGATCCAATCAACGGAACAGCCTGCTCGTGAAATTAACGTGCAAGTGGCTGAGCACTCCACAGATACGTGTACCCTGAACGTAGTTCTCGGAGATATTCAGCGTGACAAGGCTGAGCCTTTGAATTACAGGCACAACAGAAGCAGGAAGTAAGAGTGACAGAAAATTGTGGTGAAAGAGTACAGCAGGGTTCGCCACAATCCCCTGCCGGAGCCTCGTGGAGCTTTAGTTGTTTTCGCTCAATAAACACTCACAACGCCCGGTCTGGGAATCAAAACCGCGATCCTATGACCGCGAGTCCGCTGCCGTAACCACTAGGCCATTGCGCCTCCACTGAAAGGGAGTAACACAGTTAATAATATTGTTTCTAATTACCATATATATATAAAAAAAAAAAAATGAACATGAAATGATCACAGACTGAATAACCTTAGAACTTGGTGCTCTTGACCAGAACTATTCTTTAGCTACTCAACAGAATAGGATTTTGTATATTGTTGTTGTTTCACTCAAACATCCCCAGGTTTGCCATCATTTACAAGATTCATGATCTATAATTTATAGTATTTCAGCCATGACAATCTGTCTTTTGTTCAAAGAATACGATTATCCAATGCAACCTTTACTTTTGAAGAAGTAGAGTATAATTTATTGAAAAACTATTTGAGGGTTTTGCATGTAGTTAAAACGTAGTGTTTTGCATCTGTCGAGTTGCGTACATACCTTAGTTCTAGTTCCTTTCTGACAGCATTTATATTCATGCCATATTTTTGGGAGACACAATAATCAACAAATTCACATACCGTTTTTCTGTAAAGACATCTACCCACCTCTCTCTCTCTCTCTCTTGATATATATATATATATATATATATATATATATATATATATATATATATAGGTTATGAGAGGTAATGGTGTCAGTAAGACCTAAAGGTGTCAGGTAATGCTGACATATATATATATATATATATATATATATATATATATATATATATATATGTGTGTATGTATGTATGTATGTATATATATATATATATATATATATATATATATATATATATAAACAATATATGAGTATATGCATATATATGTACATGTATGTATATACCTTCATCCACATGTACACATAGATACATAACTGGGTACATGACGTGGCAAAAGAACATGGACAAAATGGTAAACAATGTGCAAAATATATGTATATGTATGTGTGTGTGTGTATTTATGCATGTCTATACACACACACACACACATTTTCCATCTTAAACTGAGCGTCAACATAATACATTCAGTGTACGTTCTTTTGGTTTTTGTTGTTTTTATTTTTGTTTATATAACATATACATGCACACCTGCGTACATTTATACACAAATACACACACATGCACGCACACACATGCACGCACACACATGCACGCACACACATACAAATAGAGAGATAGATAAATTGATAGAGATATGTTTATAGATAGACAGACCCACACGCTTATTCACATACACACATACATCTACATATACTTTTATCTGTCTGTCTGTTTGTCTGTCTACATACGTATAAGAAGGGATGGCCACTAGGTGGACATCCAATATGCTAGAAAGTGGTCATCAACGACCCAACCACAAAAGAAAAATCTGTCCGCCTAAAGCTCTGATATTTTGCTGAATTTTTTCTGGAGAACATGATTTTTCCTTTGTGGTTGGGTCGTTGATGACCTCTTTCTAGCATATTGGATGTCCACCTAGTGGTCATCCCTTCTTATACGCATGTAATACAATTTTTCTGAATTATCAAATTCTTTTATATGCTAGACCACTAGTTTTAAATTGAAACTAATATTCACTTTATCACCCTCAATATATAAATATCTATCTTTCTATCTATCTATCTATCTATCTATCTATCTATCTATCTGTCTGTCTGTCTGTCTGTCTATCTGTCTGTCTGTCTATCTATCTATCTATCTATCTGCTTTTATGTTTGCCAATAAGTCTGTGTGTATTTGTGTATGAGAGCGTGAGCGAAAGAAAGAGAGAGAGAGAGAGGTGAAAGGGAGAGAGAGGTGAGAGAAAGTGTGTGTTTGAGTGCGCGCGCGTGTGTGTGTATCGGTTTCCTTCTACCCAGAAAACAACAACAACAAACATTTCAATATTTTGCTTTTCTATAACAACATTGAATACCTGGCAAGTTTTATGTTAAGAATTTGAAAATCGTGAGCAAAACAAACGTTGATTAAAACTGTTTCTATGTTGCGCTCTCACTAATAAGCATGTGGTAATTAGATCTGGAAATGTTTAGAAAATTTAATGATTTTTTTTTTCATCCCTGTCTGCTATTGATGTACTTTGGCCATTCCCTCCTTTTTCATTATTATCCACATCTTCATCCTCCTCATCGTCATTATCGTCGTTACAGTAATCAATCATCATCGTCATCGTAGTCACTGTCGTCGTCATCATTTTACTGATCATCATCATCATCATCTATAATCGAACATGAATGCGTTCCAGAGCCCTGTGTTAACCAAGCTGTTCGTTACACGAGTAATTGAAATACATATAAATAGGAGTAATCTGTTCCAAGCCACATTTAAGTTCCACATATAGGCACGAAGTGATGTGTATTTTGTCCATCCAACGATAGCAAATGCATTGATATATACGGACGTGTATGAATATGTCTGTATGTGTGTTTGTATGTGTGAGAGTACATTTTTTTTTTGTTTGTCCTGCCTCTGTCGAGCCATATCTATATTTTTAGCCAAAAATACGTGAAACAGTATTATTTTCTATATAAAATACGACATTTTTTCAAGCAACAGGAAATGCCCACATAATGCTCTTTTCTACTCTAGACACAAGGATCGAAATTTTGGAGGAGGGGGCCAGTCGATTACATCGATCTCAGCATACAACTGGTACTTAATTTATCGACCCCGAAAGATGAAAATCAAAGTCGATCTCAGTGGAATTTGAACTCAGAACGTAATAACAGACGAAACACCGCTAAGCATTTCGCCCAGCGTGCTAGCGTTTCTGCCAGCTCACCGTCTTACGCTCATATAATGTTAACAAACCGTTTGTACACAGTCTTCCTCTTCTCTTCTTTTATCTTTTAATTACTTTAGTCATTAGACTGCCGTCAAGCTGGGGCAACTCCTTGATGAACTTTCAGTCAAATGAATCGACACCTGTACTTCTTTAAAACCTGGTACATATTCTAACGATATCTTTTGCAGAACCGCTAAGTTACGGGGACGTAAGCGCACATACACCAGTTGTCACGTGATGATGGAGGACAAATACCAACGCAAAGACAAGCACATACATAAGTATATAAATAAGTGTATATGTATATGACGGGCTTCTTACAGTTTCCGTCTGCCAAATCCACTCACAAGGCTTTGGTCAGTCTGAGGCTATAGTAGAAGACATTTTCCCAAGGAGCTACGCAACGAGATGCGTGCATAATCAACTTGTGTAGTTTGTTGTTCAAATTTCAGCTCCTTAGCTGAATAGAATTTACTCTAGCAAAACAATTTCGCTATGCAATTGTTTCGTATATGTTCTTCCAGTACTATGTAGACTATGCATGCATAATCTGCTTATAGTTTCTTGTTCAAACTTCAGATTGTTAATCTGAATGGGCTTCCAGTCGTTTAGTCGTTTATATGCGTGCGTTGTCTACACGTAATACGTTGATCGAATTTCAACTCGTTATCCGAGTATAGTTCTCTCCAGAAAAGCCGTTTGTTTTTCGATTTGTTCGTTTAGAGAACCGTTCGTATAATGGTGCCTCACTGTATTTGCATATGTTATACACACATATATATATGTGTACACGCACATCACGTACGTATCTAAACTTACGTATTAGAAACATTAACATGGCATAATTAACCTATTTCACCGTGGATTAAAATCAATCTTTCGAAACTTATAGGGTTCTCATTCGAGGTGGCTACATCATCCAACAAATCTAAAAGAAATAAGCAGCTAAACTATTTATATACTGAGCAAATCCAGTACTTACAAAGAACAAGCTTAACTAATTTGAATAACGTATGTGTTTAAGGCTTTAATTAACATCAGCGACTTGCTTTTATACAATACATGTAAGGTGGCGAGCTGGCAGAAACGTTAGCACGCCGGGCGAAATGCTTTGCGATATTTTATCTGTCTTTACGTTCTCAGTTCAAATTCCACCGAGGTAGACTTTGTCTTTTATCCTTTCGGGGTCGATAAATTAAGTAGAAGTTACGCACTGGGGTCGATGCAATCGACTTAATCCCTTTCTTTGTCCCCTCTATGTTTAGCCCCTTGTGGTCAATAAAGAAATAAGAAACGTTAGCACGCCGGACGAAATTTCGTCTGTTTTTACGTTCTGAGTTCAAATTCCGCTGATGTCGACTTTGCCTTTCATCCTTTCGGAGTCGATCAATTAAGTACCAGCTGCGTACTGGAATCCATCAAATCGACTGGCCTCCTACCTCAAAATTTCAGGCCTTGTGCCTAGAGTAGAAAAGTATACATTATACGTAAATCTACGAGCAAATTTTACTATTTCTCCTTTGACTGAGAAATTGATGAATAGCCTTAATCAATTTCCGGCCAAAATTGGCCCAGATCATGTCTACCTTCATAAATTATGTTAGGTTTTTTCTTTAAAATAAAAAAGGCTTATAGTCGATCTAACTAGTGAGCTGTTGTTGACCGTGAGGCATCCAGATACTGCTGATTTGTCTGGTATCACTTAGAGGAATATATCAGGTTATTGTTTGAGGTTTCTAGGCTCATTTTCGTCTTTGATTTGCTTTCGGATAACATTGAAAAGAACAGGTTTAGCAATGTGTTTATAAGCTGTGAACCTGAAATGTTTAGGTGGCATATGGGCAGGGTCCATATTCCCCCTACACTATTGCAAATTGATGTTAAGGTCGTTCGGGCTAAATTAATGATATATCCTCTATGTTGGGAAAAATGATATAGCACTTATGGCTGTGTTGGAGAAAATAAAGTTTCAATATTTTAAGATGGTCTCAATAGCCAAAATCAGTCACACAATTTATTATTTTCTTTGTAATTGCTTCTTGGAACGTCTTAATTCTCATATACATACATACACTTCTGTGTGTGTGTGTGTGTGTGCGTGTTTAAATTATTTCTTCACTTTAATATCCTTATCTCATAAAACCCTGCGTCTCTAGTTTGGTGGACAAACTAAACTTCTTTAAATATTCATTGAGTATTTGTAAAGAAATTACTATGTTTTGGATGCAGATTTGTAAACAATTCTGTTGAACCACTAAGGCTATATAAACCTTCTGCTAATTAGCTAATGCCTCTACTTCTATTAAATTCTATAGTTTCATTTTTCCCTCATTCCTTCCTCATTATTTTCTTTCACATTGAATTGAACTTGTATTGAAATGGATCAATGATGGGACGTGATTTCTCTCTTTATATTTTAATTTTATCTTTCTAGATATCTGCATTGATATCAGTTCTTTCTTTCTTTCAAATCTCTGTGTTTATGTGCTTCTACATGTATATAGCTGTGTCTATGCGAATACATGTGCAACGTATCTGTACACATACATATATATGGTGTGTTTATGTATATATACATATATATATATATATATATATATATATATATATATATATATATATATATATATATGTGGGTGTGTGTGTGTGTGTATGCGTGTGTGTGCGTGTGCGTGTGTGTGTGTGTGCGTGTGTGTGTATATATATGCAAAGCAATATTTATGCGTGTGAGTG
This sequence comes from Octopus bimaculoides, assembly GCF_046866305.1. Taxonomy (NCBI): domain Eukaryota; kingdom Metazoa; phylum Mollusca; class Cephalopoda; order Octopoda; family Octopodidae; genus Octopus; species Octopus bimaculoides. The sequence continues at coordinate 111,436,762 of NC_142931.1, forward strand.
TATTGGCATTTATGTGGACAATTCTGCAGGTATATATATATATATATATATATATATATATATATATATATATAAACATATATAAACATATATATGCGCATATGTACACATATATACACACATATATATATATATATACATATATATGTGTATATACGCATATACACACATATATGCATGTGTATATATATATATATATATATATATATATATATATATATATATATATATATATATATATTATATATGTAGGAATGTTTATGTGTGTGTGTGTGTATTGATAGAATTCTCACTATATTGTCATTCTTTCTTCTTCCGGGGTCTTAATCATTAAGTATTTCTCGTAATATAAAAAAAACACAAATATATATAATTGACTCATTTTCACAAGTCATATTTTGTTCTCAAAAAAACGCACAAAATAATATTCTTAGTTTGTCTGCCTGCTTCACTCCATCGCTGCCTGTCTGCCTGCTTGCCTGTCTGTCTGTCTGTCTGTCTGTCTGTCTGTCTCTCTCTCTCTCTCTCTCTCTCTCTCTCTCGTTCATTATGTCTCCCATTTTCTTCTTTACCCCTTCCTACCCTGCAACCTCACCACTACAACCATCAAAACCATGTCATAGCTAAAGACAAAAAAAAAAAATAATAAATAAATAAATAAATAATGAAAAAATATATACATTCATCTTCCTTCTGATATTTTCTCCGCCGCCGACTCCACCGACTCCACCTTATAAAGGTGAAGCAAAAAAATGAGTAACATGTACTCTACTTCATAAATACGTATTTCAAATAAAGGC